>NC_057806.1:253479203-253569718 GCF_018294505.1 Triticum aestivum | reverse complement strand
GCACGTTCACCGGAATCATCGCGCCGCCGCTGGTTTTTTTTCTGGTTTTCCGGTAAACCCTAGATCCGGTTTTATTTCAAGTAGATCGGTTTGGTTTTTTTTGGTTTCGCCGGTTTAGATCGGTTTTTCGTTTTTTCTTCTCGGTTCAGATCTAATTTACGAAGGTTCGTTTAGATCTAATAACGAACGAATTCGTTCGTTTGCCTCGGCTAGCGGACGTTCGTTCGATAGATTTTTTCTTTTTTTGTTTTATTTTTGCGAGGGACCTATCCACGATTATTTTTATCGCAGATTAGCCCCTGATCTTCAAACCCTCATAACTTTTCAACCGTTCATCCAAATCCAGTGAAACCAACGCCAAATTCTTCGTCTCGAACCCCTCTTTCCAGTTAAAAAACTTGAACATGATTTTGAGAATTTAAAATTTGGTTTCAAGCAGATTTGAATTCGAAGTTCTTTTGATCATAGTTTTAGTTCCGTAGCTCCGATTCGTTTGATTCTTTTTGCAAATCGAAGCTCTTTAATTGAATTTCAGTTTGGACTTTCTTATTTGAGTTTTACCCTTGCATCTATGCTTAAGTTCTTATGTATGCTATTGTTTGTTTGGGATAGAATTCCCGGAGTGCGAAGAGTGCTACTACGAGTCTCTAGGGTTTGCAGATCATCAGCAAGGCAAGTAACACTTTGATCATACCTCTTGATCACCCAGGTTTTATGCATTAGTTTCAACCCTCAAACATTGCATGAGTAGGATCTCTTAACATGTGGGTATTGGGAAGTAGATGATAGGGTAGAACCTATTGCCCTTTTATTATCAAACCCTGGGAGTTACTTTTACGTTATGCTTATACTGCTATGCTATGCTCGTAGACGTGGATTGAGTTTGAGTGCATCCATGACAGATGTGAGATTGTTAATTAATGGTTAACTTAAGGTGGCTACTTAAATACACATCTGGGTGGATTGGTTGCGGGCACCTGGAGAATCCAGTGTTGTCCTAGGATATCCCGGAGTACCCGTGTGATCATCCTACGGTTCGCCACCCAGGCTCAAAAGGATCATAAGATTATTCGTGCTGGAAACTTCCGTGTGCAGCCACAAGCCATTATGGGCTCTGGCATAGTTGAGTATGTTGTGTGACCTCTTTCAGTGGTAGGCTAGGAGATGTAGGGGATGTAGGTGGAACTGTCTACCCAGAGTAAAGAGTAAATGCTTCTGAAAGACTGTGTCTCGGTCATCCGTTTCTCAAACACCATGTAGTGCGAGAAATTCAATGGAGGAGATCGAGTCTTGTGGGGAAAGGTGCGCAAACCTCTATAGATTGTACAAACTAATCATGGTTAGCCGTGTCCCCGGTTATGGACATCTTGAGTATCTGCTTCTTGGATTGTCATGTTGATCTCTTCACTCTAAATTAATTTGTTGGGTTATTAATACTGCTTAATTGGGATTGAGTTGGAGGAACCTTCTCAATGTTTATCAACTACCATGATAGTTAAACAAAATATATTCCTTTATTGTAGGAAAAAATTGGATTTTCGCAAAAACATATTAACCATAGAGACTCCACCAGCCAAATGTGCATATAGTTGTAGCTGTTACTTGTTCATTGCTCTATAGTGTTATTTTGCCAGCATATTCCATGTGCTGACCCATTTTTGGGCTGCAACTTATTATGTTGCAGACTTTTCAGACAAAGAGTAAGGTGCGCTAGGTCGTTGTCGTGCACTCAACTATGCCGTTGGAGTTGATAGACTCACTTTATCTTCCAAGCCTTCCACTGTTATCGTATTTAGACGGCCTTAAGCCATATTATTGTAATAAGTACTCTTTTATGAGTTATTCGATGTAATAAGTACTCTTTTATGAGTTATTCGATGTAATAAGTGTGTGATTGCAACTCTGTTATAAATCCTTCAAGTATTGCGTGTGTCAGCATTACCGATCCATGGATGACACTTAAGCATAGAGATTTGACCGTTTGAGGTCAGATCGCTACAAGATGGTATCAGAGCACACACTGATTGTAGGACGCGGCCACTAAGATAAGCCATAGGTCACTCTTCTCTACTCATTTATGACTTCTCCATTTTCCACTCTATAGATGGCGGACCCAAGGCACAAGTTTGCTCAACCGGATGAAGACACACCTTTGGACGACATTTGAAGGAAGTCACTAGGTACGTGAACATTGGAATAACAAGCTTCACCGGGACGTACACCGCCACTTTACCAGAAGAGGAGCGTTGGATGATTCGAGTTCAAGTTCCAGGAAGGACATTCACGCCAGTTACTGAGCCCATAGAGTTTTCCTTTGATGCACCAACCTGGAGTCTAGGAAAGAGCATGGCAGACCACATCACCATGGGATGCATGAGCGAAGTTTATCACAAGGATCTTAAAGACACTATCTACCAGATATGCGGGCGCCGAGATGAGCAATGGGAGATGATCAGCACCAGGAGGGACAGGTCCATTGTAGCCTTCATCCAGGAGTTAAACCAACACATTCGTCGCTAGGAGAACCAAATGTGCGCAAACATGATAGATCTGAAGAAGTTGATGACTAGGAACATGGAGCTGGAAGAGGAACTCAAGTCTACACGTGACAGATACGAGGAGGAAATCACAATAGTAGTAGAAAAGAATGATGACTTGACGAGGAAGCTAGGAGTATCATGGGAGACCCCACACCAGGAGGAGATGACGACCATCCCGAGGACTGCATCATCATCGACGACACCGACTCCGACCCCGACAGTAGTGATGATGATTACGAAGACGAAGCTGGAGCGGATATCATGGAGTCTTCTACCGATCAAAATTTCTAGATGACCACCATATTATTAGTAGTATTACCCCCATGTATATAGTAGTAGTCTGAGTATTTTGTAACGGTAGCTAGATCGATTGTATGCCCTTGTTTGAATTGATTGGTGTGATATGAATGTGTTTGTCTCATGTGCATATGGGTAGTGCTTTCTCTTTAGACCTCATTCTATTTTAATCTCTTCCCTCTAAACCCATCAGATGCCTCTGAGACGTGACCCCGGATTTGTCTTTCCACCAGAACTCACTCAGTTGATCCAGCAGCAGAATGCCTTGATGCAGCTACTAGTCCAGAACCAAGGCAACAATAACAACAACCCACCGCCACCACCTCTAGTGGAAAACCTAGCCCGTTTTCTAAGGTTGAATCCGCCGGTGTTTTCCAGTAGCACCGAGCCGATTGTTGTGATGACTGGCTACATAGGATTGGAAGGGAGTTGACCACCGCAGGTTGCACAGATGCGGAGAAGGTGTGCTTTGTCGCACACCAACTGGATGGACCCGCAGCCTCATGGTGGGAGAATTACACAACCACTTTTCCCATAGCTAATGTCACATGGGATCAGTTTCAGCAAGCATTCCGCACAGCCCATGTCTCTACAGGAGCAATGAATATGCAGAAGCGTGAGTTTCACAACTTACGCCAAAGAAACCGTACTGTGGGGCAATACGTGGATGAGTTTAGCAAGCTAGCCCGCTATGCCCCAGATGATGTGGCCACAGATGCCGCGAAGCAGGAGAAGTTTATGGAAGGGCTGAATGATGAGATGAGTATGTAGTTGATGGTGGCAACCTTCACTAACTACCAGGAGTTGGTAGACCATGATGAGGACATCAATACCATTGTTACACCCCACAGCCCCTGCTGCTGTACATACTGGACCAATTACTAGAGCTCGCGCACGCCAATTGAATTATCAGGTACTTTCATTTCTTGGTAACGATTCTAATGTTCATGAGAATATGATGCTGCCTAAATTGGATACATTTGTTTTGCTTACAAATGAAGGGCCTAGCTTAGACAAGAAAGATGAACCTTGGAGCAAGTTCAAGCATGGATTTGATGGCATGCGCAAGGGGGTCAAGAACGGTGTTACAAGTGATGATTTCAGGACTTTGGAGCCACCATAAGGAGTGCATGAAGCCTTGGACGAAATATACAAGATGCCACTTCATAAATTTCGTCCAGAGGCTATTTTAGGTGTTGCGTCACCTTATTATTGGGCCAGGCCCATGTATTTTCAAAATACTTAAGTATAGGATGTTTTTAGAGTTCGTATGTGTGGGGAAACAAGAGTTAGGCTTGGTTTCGGACCCCTCCTCCAAGGGCCATGAAATCCCCCTCTTCCTCCATAAATACAGCCCTTAGGGCGTCGTTTAGACTTTGGGTTATGTTTAGATTAAAAGTTTGCCATAGCTGCAACTTCGCGTACTTCGTTTGTGTCCAGCGACCAGACCAAGAGGTCACAGAACCCCACCTTGATCAATAAAGCTTTCATCTTATATTCACAACATCAAGATTGCAATCTCAATTTCTTGCTTGTTCTTCGTTTGCTTGCAGGAAACAAGCCCTCGTGGTCAGGTTGATCGTGCTCCAGCGTGGTCAATAACCCCTGATGAGGACATCAATACCATTGTTACACCCACAGCCCCTACTGCTACATATACGGGACCAATTACTAGAGCTCGCGCACGCCAATTAAATTATCAGGTACTTTCGTTTCTTGGTAATGATTCTAATGTTCATGAGAATATGATGCTGCCTAAATTGGATACATTTGTTTTGCTTACAAATGAAGGGCCTAGCTTGGAGAAGGATGAACATTGGAGCAAGAACAAGCATAGAGATGATGCCATGCGCAAGGGGAACAAGAACGGAGTTACAAGTGATGATTTCAGGACTTTGAAGCCACCATAATGGGTGCATGAAGCCTTGGACGAAATATACAAGATGCCGCTTCATAAATTTCGTCCCGAGGCTATTATAGGTGCTGCGTCACCTTTTTATTGGGCCAGGCCCATGTAATTTCGAAATACATAAGTATAGGCTATTTTTAGAGTCCGTATGTGTGGGGAAACAAGAGATAGGGTTGATTTTGGACCCCTCCACCAAGGGCCACGAAATTCCCCTCTCTTCCTCCATATATACAGCCCTTAGGGCACCGTTTAGACTTTGGGTTTTGTTTAGATTAAAAGTTCGCCATAGCTGCAACTTCGCGTACTTCGTTTGTGTCCAACGACCAGACAAAGGCGTCACAGAACCCCACCTTGATCAATAAAGCTTTCATCTTATATTCGCAATATCCAGATTGCAATCTTAGTTTCTTGCTTGTCCTTTGTTTTCTCGCAGGAAACATACCCTCGTGGTCAGGTTGATCGTGCTCCGGCGTGGTCAATAACCTCTCGGAGTTGGTTTAGCGATTGCTAAGGCGCGACGTCCTCGCACGTTCGTAGTCGGATCGTTAAAGTCGACTTCCACCAAAGCGAAATCCACCATCTCATCGAAAGACGGGACACCTTTGCCTCTATCAAGTGGTATCAGATTTCCAGGTTGCTCGGTGAGATTTTTACAGTTTTTCGTAGTTTAGATCGAGTCTGTTTTTCATACCTATAGTCCATGAAAAAGCCAAGAAAAAAAATTTAGGGTTAGTTCATCCCATCCGAACCAATCTGAGCCTTTGCATAATCTTTTCTGTATTTGCTTTGTTGAATTTGCGGTTGCATCGTCGTGTCAAGTTGCCGGTCTTAGCGTCTAGTTCGTAGTCTGTAGGATCATATTCTTGTGTTTCTATTGCTGCTAACCATGCCAGGATCACAAGCCGACGAGATTGACTGGGAGAATTTATCGAACAAGGAGCTTCATGATAAGTTTCAGCAAATGATGACTGAACAGGTGCAAGATGTGCTGAACAATTTTGAAGAGGCCATGGAGAAGATCACTGGCCTTGAGAAGATGTTCGAAACAAAGCTCGATAACAAGTTTAATGAATTGCTCGCGCGTCTTCCACCACCAGCACCCGCTGCACCTAACGCACCTCTCCAACAACAACAACAACAACTACCTCCACGTCATGAAACAGACCTTCGCCAAGCGAGCCGTGTTCCTCTTGCGTTTGGCCAAACTGTTGGTGCTGCTGTTGATACTTCTGTGGCTCCTGCTGCTGATGCGGAGGAGGATGATTATGTGGGAGATTATGAGGATGAGGTTGATCAAAATCAGCACTACATGCAGCCACCTGCACCACCACCAGCAGGTCGACCTCAGGTATATATTCGTAATGGTAGGCCTGCACCACCACCTCAGGTACGAGATGATGTCCATATTCCTAAACTGAAATTGAATATTCCACCATTTGAGGGTAGATATGTTCCTGATATATATCTTACTTGGGAGTTAGGAACTGAACAACGATTTACATTTTTACAATATCCTGAGGAGAGATGGGTTGCTGCTGCTGTTTGTGCTTTCACTAGTTTTGCATGTGTATGGTGGTCTGAACATTGTAGATTATATCCTATTCCAACCACTTGGGCTGCTTTGAAAACTGCGATGCGTACTCGTTGGGTTCCACCATATTATCAACGTGAATTGCTTCAAAAATTACAGTGCTTAAGACAAGGAAAAAATTCTGTAGAAGAATATTATCAGGAATTACAAACTGGCATGATTAGATGTGGTATTGTTGAGGAGAATGAAGCTATGCTTGCACGTTTTCTGGGTGGATTAAATAGAGAGATTCAGACCATTCTAGACTATAAGGAGTATACTAATATCACTCGTTTATTCCATCTTGCTTGTAAAGCTGAACGTGAAGTGCAGGATCGACAAGCATTGGCGCGAACTAACTTTTCTGCAGGCCGACCTTCATCATGGACACCGCGTGCATCTTCTACTTCAACTGCACCAGCACCTCAGTCACGTGCCTCCTCCAGTCGTGATACAAGAAAACAGGCACAACCACCATTATCTGCCAAGAGCGCACCTGCTGGGCCTGCACAGAGTTCTTCTTCTTCCATGGCATCAACAGGGCACACAAGTGATATTATTTGTCGTCGTTGTAAGGGAGGAGGTCATTATGCGAGAGAATGCAAATCTCCGCGTGTGATGATTGCTACCGCGGATGGTGGATATGAGTCCGCTAGTGACTATGATGAGGAGACTTTGGCTCTTATTACACGTGAAGAACATGGTGGAGATGATTCTGATCATGAGACGCAATACATGGCTCCTGAAGACGCTGATAGGTATGAATGTTTAGTTGCTCAACGTGTTTTGAGTGTGCAGGTCACACAAGCTGAGCAAAATCAGAGGCACAATTTGTTCCATACCAAGGGAGTTGTGAAAGAACGTTCTGTGCGCGTCATCATAGACGGAGGGAGCTGCAACAACTTGGCTAGCATGGAGATGGTGGAGAAGCTTTCTCTCACCACAAGACCACATCCACATCCTTACTACATCCAATGGTTCAACAACAGCGGCACTGCCAAACCGTGCGCCATACCGTACCAATCCAGAGGAGACGAAGGAGATTATGCGTCAAGTACAAGAGCTTCTCGACAAAGGTTATATACGTGAATCCCTTAGTCCTTGTGCTGTTCCTATTATTCTAGTGCCGAAAAAGGATGGTACATCACGTATGTGTGTTGATTGTAGAGGCATTAATAATATTACTATTCGTTATCGTCATCCTATTCCTAGGCTCGATGATATGCTTGATGAATTGAGTGGCTCTACAACATTCTCCAAAGTTGATTTGCGTAGTGGATACCATCAAATTCGTATGAAGCTGGGGGATGAATGGAAAACAGCATTTAAAACTAAGTTTGGATTATATGAGTGGTTAGTCATGCCTTTTGGGTTAACTAATGCTCCTAGTACTTTCATGAGACTAATGAACGAAGTTTTATGTGCTTTCATTGGACGATTTGTGGTAGTCTATTTTGATGATATACTGATTTATAGCAGATCTTTGGAAGAACATTTGGAACATTTACGTGATGTTTTTATTGCTCTACGTGATGCACGTTTGTTTGGTAACCTTGGGAAGTGCACCTTTTGCACCGACCGAGTATCTTTTCTTGGCTATGTTGTTACTCCACAGGGAATTGAAGTTGACAAAGCCAAGATTGAAGCTATTGAGAGTTGGCCGCAGCCCAAAACGGTCACACAAGTGAGGAGTTTTCTTGGCCTTGCTGGATTCTATAGGCGTTTTGTGAGAGACTTCAGCACCATTGCTGCACCTCTCAACGAGCTTACAAAGAAGGATGTGCCTTTTGTTTGGGGTACCGCACAGGAAGAAGCCTTCACGGTATTGAAAGATAAGTTGACACATGCTCCTTCACTCCAACTTCCTGATTTTAATAAGACTTTTGAGCTTGAATGTGATGCTAGTGGAATTGGATTAGGAGGTGTGTTATTACAAGATGGCAAACCTGTTGCATACTTTTCTGAAAAATTGAGTGCGCCTAGTCTGAATTATTCTACTTATGATAAAGAATTATATGCTCTTGTTCGGACTTTAGAAACATGGCAACATTATTTATGGCCCAAAGAATTTGTTATACATTGATAGAGGCGGGGTGTCCCGATCTTTCGATGAGATGATAACTATCGATTTGGTGAAGATGACTTTGACGATCCGACTACAAACGTGCACGACGTTGCGCCTTAGCAATCGCTAAACCAACTCCGAGAGGTTATTGACCACGCTGGAGCACAATCAACCTGACCACGAAGGTCTATTCCTGCAAGCAATCGAAGAACAAGCAAGAATATGATAAAAGCAATCTGAATATTGCGAGTATATATGAAGTATTGATAAAGGTGGGGATCCGTAAGCGGTCTTGGTCTGGTCGTTGGACACAAACGAAGTACACGAAGTTGCAATGGCTAACTTTTAACTAAACAAATCCTAAGCGAAAAGCTACTAGATGGATCTACTTATATAGGATCAAGGGGTGGCGGCCTAGGAAGTGGGAGGACGTCCCAAGGCAGCCTAAAACTAACCCTAAGTCGTACAAGGTCAATGGGCCCAAGTGGAGGTGATGCAACACCTTTGGACTTGTTGTTTGACTCGGATTCTGCTGCAGCGTCTGATTGTTTCGTCTATATCTCAACGCTCCGGATGAATTTGAAGGTGAATCCAATTGGGCTGGAAAGAGCACAAAATCTAGAATCCAAAACAAAAAGAATCACCCAATTCGGAGTCCGTATGAAAAAGTTGTTGGCGTTTTGAGACAGGTATGTCTGTGCAGTCCGAATCTGAATCCAGAACGTGAGAGACTTGGACTCTATCTTCTCTTGGCCCAAAAGTGACGTGAGAGAACTTTTTGAACAGCACTTAAACATATCTTTCTCTATTATCTTCATATGTGAATTGTACAAATATCCCATACACCTGCAATTAGACAAAACACAAAAGTGTGTGAAGTATTTTTGTTCTGGATAACATAAATAGATTATTGAATAGTTTGCACTAGAAATCACCTGACAAATATGCATGTATGCAATATTTTTGGTCGTATCCAAGGTAGTCATGTCCTCATCATCCTCCCCTTTTTGAAAACAAAGCCGTCCTCGGCGTTGCTTAATCTGAAATGTGGCTAAGAAAAGAGACAAGGTATACATGTTGTATATGTATATGTCATCCATTTTTACTTCCCTTGATTTTTGCACATATGACACATGTATACATGAGTAACTTTTATAAATCATAAAATATAAAGCCAAAATATTATCATAAATAGATGGCGTGAAAATATTGTAACTCGGTTTGCACATATAAGTGAAGCTCTTATTCCTATCAAAATATTGACAATATTCATCATTAAACCATCCCATCATTGGTGAATAAACCTTACTTGCATCAAATTTACATGCTACAACATGCTTAAATAAGCAAACATGCAGTAAGTCATTGGACACAGAATCATCACCAAGATTAGAGGTCATATCAAAATGATTAAACATTGATTCTTTTGCATCAATAGTTAATTCAATGGGTGCACTCAAAATTGTTGGTATTTCGGTTGTTTGATCACATGATGCATTCATGATAGTAACATGATTCTCTAAAATAGGTGGCGTGCTCAAATCAACAGGTAACTCAACACATGATGTATTTAAGTTAATTAGTGATGCATCATTCTCATGTGAAGTTATATCATCAATACCTTTACTGTTATCTTGTCGCAAAGACGTAGCTGATGTCGGTATGGACAATGATGATGTACCATACACTTGAGATGATGTCGCACTCACAATCTGAGGTGTGGCTGCTCTAGTAGGTACAACGGTGGAGGAATCAACCGATGGCAGTGAGCATGAATTGGAATAGTAGTTGTTGTAGTCACCCAATGCATCCTCCTGTAACTGTCTCTCAAAGGTACAAGCACGAACATACATACCAGTAATGCAACGAGGAATATACCTAAATCTTGCCCGAATATCATGGTTCAAACCACCAAAAAATCTATTCATTGTATCATCCTCAGATTCTTCTATGTCACAATGATGCATATGAGATTTGAACTCTTGGTAGTAAGCATGAACAGTGTTATTGCCTTGTTTAAATTGTTCAAATTTGCGAAGCAATTCACGACGATAGTAAGGAGGGAAAAATTGTTGTCTCATTACATGTTTCAAATCTTTCCAAGTTGTGGGTTGGTTATCAATGTTTTTCTTACAATGCACACTCCACCAAACAGAAGCAAAACCAGTAAATGCTCTAGTGGCAGCTCGTACTTGCTCAAGTTCAGAATAGTCATGATAACTAAAAATTTGTTCTACTTCAAGCTCCCAAGCTAGATAAATAGCAGGATTAAATCTACCCTCAAATGATGGTAAAGAGATAACCTGACCATGTGCTTGTGTGTGTTGTCCCAACTCTCGTGATGGTGAAGATGTGTTCCTCGTCCAAGAACTTCTTTCTCCGGAACCTGTCATGATTAGTAGAAACAAGAAACAAAATTCAAGAATAATGTTCCTATGAACAACTAGGATGTGGTTGTAACGTGCTCACAGTAAAGCAAATATCTATATCTTACAAGTTCTTACCATGCGACAGGTGGTGACAGGCAACCAGCGGTGTCAAATAACTCCGAAGATTGTGTAAAGCGATTGCCAGGGGAACGTACGTATACACGGTGTAGAAATATGTGGAGCTGGGTTGGCTATATATGGTAGCAAAAGATTAGCAATAATCAATTCAAAGATGCAATGTTGAATAAACGCTCAACGATGGTACTGTGCTGGTCCTAGGCTAGTCCGGACTAGAGACGCGAGCCTAGAACACTAATGAGGTCACGGCATAGCACAACTAGCATCAATAAAGGATAAGTAGCTCTAGACAGCAAGATATAAGTGAAAATCACAACGGCAGTAAAGATAATGATGAATAACAACTGCCAAGTAGGATATATAACAACTCTCTCTCCAACTTTCCTCTTGAAAAATTTGCTACTAACTCAAGCTTTCCGAAGCAAAAAGAATCACTCAATTCTGAATTGATATGAGGAGTCAAAGAATTTTAAAACTGGCCTGAAAAACTGGAACAAACTGTATGCGCGAACTTTGGAGGGCAAAAAGACCTATTTAGAAGCTGATTTTGAGGCGCCAAATATTGAACTAGCTTTTGTAACTATTCAGATGCGTCTAGTCGCTAGCTTTAATTTGAGTACTTGTGGAGCCAAAACGGACTTCGTAGGAGGAAGTTATGCCTGTTTTACTAAACAGTGCACAAAACAGATTCCAATCCGAATTCAACTACGAGATAAAGTCTAGATAGATCCGAATTTTGTTTTTTTTTTCTTCTCTCTTTTTTTCCTCAGACTTTTTTTCCTTTTTTTTTCTCCGACTTTTTTTTTACTTTCTTTTTCTCTTTTTTTCCGTCTTTTTTTCTCCTTTTTTTCTCTCTCTCTCGTTCCAAACAAACTAGATAAGATGCAGATTGGATCAAGCGAAGATGTGAATGATCTCAACTATGATTATGACAATGAACGGTGGGTAGCACGTGGTGGAAACTGATGGATGGATGGTGAACAACGGAAGGGCTAACGATGCAGCGGCGGCGTGACTAATGTGAAAAGAACTCGAAACTCTAAACGAACTAGACACTAAGACCAGCAAGTCGACACGACGATGTAACCGATAATTCAACTATGCAAGCAATGAAAAGAAAATTGCAAAGGCTCAGACTGGCTTGGACAAAGGATGAATAGATCTAACTCTTTTTTTGTGGATTTTTCTTGGACAATAGGTAAGAAAATAAATCTAATCTAGGAAAACTGAAATTCTCACCGAGCAACCTGAAAACTGATACCACTTGATAGAGGCGGGGTGTCCCGATCTTTCGATGAGATGATAACTATCGATTTGGTGAAGATGACTTTGACGATCCGACTACAAACATGCACGACGTTGCGCCTTAGCAATCGCTAAACCAACTCCGAGAGGTTATTGACCACGCTGGAGCACAATCAACCTGACCACGAAGGTCTATTCCTGCAAGCAATCGAAGAACAAGCAAGAATATGATAAAAGCAATCTGAATATTGCGAGTATATATGAAGTATTGATAAAGGTGGGGATCCGTAAGCGGTCTTGGTCTGGTCGTTGGACACAAACGAAGTACACGAAGTTGCAATGGCTAACTTTTAACTAAACAAATCCTAAGCGAAAAGCTACTAGATGGATCTACTTATATAGGATCAAGGGGTGGCGGCCTAGGAAGTGGGAGGACGTCCCAAGGCAGCCTAAAACTAACCCTAAGTCGTACAAGGTCAATGGGCCCAAGTGGAGGTGATGCAACACCTTTGGACTTGTTGTTTGACTCGGATTCTGCTGCAGCGTCTGATTGTTTCGTCTATATCTCAACGCTCCCGATGAATTTGAAGGTGAATCCAATTGGGCTGGAAAGAGCACAAAATCTAGAATCCAAAACAAAAAGAATCACCCAATTCGGAGTCCGTATGAAAAAGTTGTTGGCGTTTTGAGACAGGTATGTCTGTGCAGTCCGAATCTGAATCCAGAACGTGAGAGACTTGGACTCTATCTTCTCTTGGCCCAAAAGTGACGTGAGAGAACTTTTTGAACAGCACTTAAACATATCTTTCTCTCTTATCTTCATATGTGAATTGTACAAATATCCCATACACCTGCAATTAGACAAAACACAAAAGTGTGTGAAGTATTTTTGTTCTGGATAACATAAATAGATTATTGAATAGTTTGCACTAGAAATCACCTGACAAATATGCATGTATGCAATATTTTTGGTCGTATCCAAGGTAGTCATGTCCTCATCATACATTCTGATCATGAATCTTTGAAACATATTAAAAGTCAAGCTAAACTGAATCGTAGACATGCTAAATGGGTTGAATTCATTGAGACTTTCCCTTATGTCATTAAACACAAGAAGGGAAAAGAAAATGTTATTGCTGATGCATTGTCTCGTCGCTATACTATGCTTTCACAACTTGACTTCAAAATATTTGGTTTGGAGACCATCAAAGATCAATATGTGCATGATGCTGATTTTAAAGATGTAATGCAGAATTGTAAAGAAGGAAGAATGTGGAACAAGTTTGTTGTTAACAATGGATTTGTGTTTCGTGCTAACAAGCTATGCATTCCAGCTAGCTCCGTTCGTCTTTTGTTGTTGCAGGAGGCGCATGGAGGAGGATTAATGGGACACTTTGGCATGAAGAAGACGGAGGACGTACTTGCTACACATTTCTTTTGGCCAAAGATGAGACGGGATGTTGAGTGTTTTATTGCTCGATGCACTACATGTCAAAAAGCTAAGTCACGACTCAATCCTCATGGTTTATATATGCCTTTGCCTGTACCTAGTGTTCCTTGGGAGGATATATCTATGGACTTTGTTTTAGGTTTACCTCGAACAAAGAAGGGGAGGGATAGCATATTTGTTGTCGTGGATAGATTCTCGAAAATGGCACACTTTATACCATGTCATAAAAGCGATGATGCTGTTAATGTTGCTGATTTGTTCTTTCGTGAAATTATTCGCTTGCATGGTGTGCCAAATACTATTGTTTCAGATCGTGATACTAAATTTCTTAGCCACTTTTGGAGATGTTTATGGGCTAAGTTGGGGACTAAACTGCTTTTTAGTACTACTTGTCACCCCAAACTGATGGACAAACTGAAGTAGTCAATAGAACGTTGTCTACTATGCTTAGGGCTGTTTTGAAGAATAATAAGAAAATGTGGGAGGAATGTTTGCCTCATATTGAATTTGCTTATAATCGTTCATTGCATTCTACTACTAAGATGTGCCCTTTTGAAGTTGTGTATGGTTTCCTACCTCGTGCACCTATTGATTTGTTGCCTCTTCCATCTTCGGAGAAGGTTAATTTTGATGCTAAACAACGTGCTGAATTGATTTTAAAAATGCATGAGTTAACTAAGGAAAACATTGAGCGTATGAATGCTAAATATAAACTTGCTGGAGATAAGGGTAGAAAACATGTTGTGTTTGCACCTGGAGATCTTATTTGGTTACATTTGCGTAAGGATAGATTTCCGGATTTGCGTAAATCAAAGCTAATGCCACGTGCTGATGGTCCCTTTAAGGTGTTAGAGAAAATAAATGATAATGCATATAAACTTGAGCTGCCTGCAGATTTTGGGGTTAGTCCCACTTTTAACATTGCAGATGTGAAGCCTTATTTGGGTGAGGCAGATGAGCTTCCGTCGAGGACGACTTCATTTCAAGAAGGGGGGGATGATGAGGACATCAATACCATTGTTACACCCACGGCCCCTACTGCTACATATACGGGACCAATTACTAGAGCTCGCGCACGCCAATTAAATTATCAGGTACTTTCGTTTCTTGGTAATGATTCTAATGTTCATGAGAATATGATGCTGCCTAAATTGGATACATTTGTTTTGCTTACAAATGAAGGGCCTAGCTTGGAGAAGGATGAACATTGGAGCAAGAACAAGCATGGAGATGATGCCATGTGCAAGGGGAACAAGAACGGAGTTACAAGTGATGATTTCAGGACTTTGAAGCCACCATAATGGGTGCATGAAGCCATGGACGAAATATACAAGATGCCACTTCATAAATTTCGTCCCGAGGCTATTATAGTTGCTGCGTCACCTTTTTATTGGGCCAGGCCCATGTAATTTCGAAATACATAAGTATAGGCTATTTTTAGAGTCCGTATGTGTGGGGAAACAAAAGATAGGGTTGATTTCGAACCCCTCCACCAAGGCCCACGAAATTCCCCCTCTCTTCCTCCATATATACAGCCCTTAGGGCACCGTTTAGACTTTGGGTTTTGTTTAGATTAAAAGTTCGCCATAGCTGCAACTTCGCGTACTTCGTTTGTGTTCAACGACCAGACAAAGGCGTCACAGAACCCCACCTTGATCAATAAAGCTTTCATCTTATATTCGCAATATCCAGATTGCAATCTCAGTTTCTTGCTTGTTCTTCGTTTGCTCGCAGGAAACAGACCCTCGTGGTCAGGTTGATCGTGCTCCGGCGTGGTCAATAACCTCTCGGAGTTGGTTTAGCGATTGCTAAGGCGCGACGTCCTCGCACGTTCGTAGTCGGATCGTCAAAGTCGACTTCCACCAAAGCGATATCCATCATCTCATTGAAAGACGGGACACCTTTGCCTCTATCAAGTGTATCAGATTTCCAGGTTGCTCGGTGATATTTTACAGTTTTTCGTAGTTTAGATCGAGTCTGTTCTTCATACCTATAGTCCACGAAAAAGCCAAAAAAAATTAGGGTTAGTTCATCCCATCCGAACCAATCTGAGCCTTGCATAATCTTTTCTGTATTTGCTTTGTTGAATTTGTGGTTGCATCGTCGTGTCCAGTTGCTGGTCTTAGCGTCTAGTCTTTTAGAGTTTCGAGTTCTGTTCACAGGTTGTCACGTCGCCTCTGCCATATATCACCACCGCATCATCATCGTCGCTGTTGCCATATACCACCACCACATATTCACCGTCAATCCGAATCCATATACGCCACCACATATCCGCCGCCATCACGCCAATCCGAGTTCACCTGCAACATATATCCGCCACCTGTCCGTGTTCCACCAGATTCATCTTCGCCACCAGTCCGAGTTCCACCAGATTCATCTCCGCCACCAGTCCTAGTCCGAGTCCAGTAATTGTTGCATTGTTCTCGATTTCCAGATCACGCGATACTCCGAGTCGTGACAGAGAAGGACTCCCCAACTTCCGAGCCATCCGCAGAAGAAAAATAGTTCCAATTTCAAAAAAAAAAACTAAGTCTGGAAAATTCTGGCTAGGCAGTTTTTAGACCATTTGTAGACTTTTTCGAAAAAAATTTGTTGCGGAGCAAAAAAAAAAGAGGAAAAAAAGTGCAAAAAAAAGAGAAAAAAAATTCAGAGTGTGCTCCTCCCTTGTTTACGAGCCACGCCGTGATTTTGTTGGTGTTCTAGGCTCGCGTCTCTAGCACAGTCTAGCCTAGGACTAGCACAGTACCGTCGTTGAGCGTTTACTCAACTTTGCATCTCTGAATTGATTATTGCTGACCCTTTTTGCTACCATATTATAAGCCTTCCCAGCTCCACATACATCTACGTCGTGCGTTTGACTCTCCCTGGTAATCGCTCTATCCAAGCTTTGAGAGTTTTGACTACAATGGTTGCCGATCACCGCCTGCTGCTGGGTAAGAACTGGTAAGAATTTGAGTTTTGCTTGACGGGTTTGTGACACCCACCACCACCACTTGTTCGTAGTCTGTAGGATCATATTCTTGTGTGTTTCTATTGCTGCTAACCATGCCAGGATCACAAGCCGACGAGATTGACTGGGAGAATTTATCGAACAAGGAGCTTCATGATAAGTTTCAGCAAATGATGACTGAACAGGTGCAAGATGTGCTGAACAATTTTGAAGAGGCCATGGAGAAGATCACTGGCCTTGAGAACACGTTCGAAACAAAGCTCGATAACAAGTTTAATGAATTGCTCGCGCGTCTTCCACCACCACCACCCGCTGCACCTAACGCACGTCTCCAACAACAACAACAACGACTACCTCCACGTCGCGAAACGGACCTCCGCCGAGAAAGCCGTGTTCCTCTTGCGTTTGGCCAAACTGTTGGTGCTGCTGTTGATACTTCTGTGGCTCCTGCTGCTAATGCGGAGGAGGATGATTATGTGGGAGGATGAGGTTGATCAAAATCAGCACTACGTGCAGCCACCTGTACCACCACCAGCAGGTCGACCTCAGGTATATATTCGTAATGGTAGGCCTGCACCACCACCTCAGGTACGAGATGATGTCCATATTCCTAAACTGAAATTGAATATTCCACCATTTGAGGGTAGATATGATAGAGGCAAAGGTGTCCCGTCTTTCGATGAGATGGTGGATTTCGCTTTGGTGGAAGTCGACTTTGACGATCCGACTACGAACGTGCGAGGACGTCGCGCCTTAGCAATTGCTAAACCAACTCCGAGAGGTTATTGACCACGCGGGAGCACGATCAACCTGACCACGAGGGTCTGTTTCCTGCGAGCAAACGAAGAACAAGCAAGAAACTAAGATTGCAATCTGGATATTGCGAATATAAGATGAAAGCTTTATTGATCAAGGTGGGGTTCTGTGACGCCTTTGTCTGGTCGTTGAACACAAACGAAGTACGCGAAGTTGCAGCTATGGCGAACTTTTAATCTAAACAAAACCCAAAGTCTAAACGATGCCCTAACGGCTGTATATATGGAGGAAGAGGGGGGAATTTCGTGGCCCTTGGTGGAGGGGTCCGAAATCAACCCTATCTCTTGTTTCCCCACACATACGGACTCTAAAAATAGCCTATACTTATGTATTTCGAAATTACATGGGCCTGGCCCAATAATAAGGTGACGCAGCACCTAAAATAGCCTCGGGACGAAATTTATGAAGTGGCATCTTGTATATTTCGTCCAAGGCTTCATGCACCCATTATGGTGGCTTCAAAGTCCTGAAATCATCACTTGTAACTCCGTTCTTGTTCCCCTTGCGCATGCCATCATCTCCATGCTTGTTCTTGCTCCAATGTTCATCCTTCTCCAAGCTAGGCCCTTCATTTGTAAGCAAAACAAATGTATCCAATTTAGGCAGCATCATATTCTCATGAACATTAGAATCATTACCAAGAAACGAAAGTACCTGGTAATTTAGTTGGCGTGCACGAGCTCTAGTAATTGGTCCAGTATGTATAGCAGCAGGGGCTATGGGTGTAACAATTGTATTGATGTCCTCATCAAGATATGTTCCTGATATATATCTTACTTGGGAGTTAGAAACTGAACAACGATTTACATGTTTACAATATCCTGAGGAGAGACGAGTTGCTGCTGCTGTTTGTGCTTTCACTAGTTTTGCATGTGTATGGTGGTCTGAACATTGTAGATTATATCCTATTCCAACTACTTGGGCTGCTTTGAAAACTGCTATGCGTACGCGTTGGGTTCCACCATATTATCAACGTGAATTGCTTCAAAAATTGCAGCGTTTAAGACAAGGGAAAAATTCTGTAGAAGAATATTATCAGGAATTACAAACTGGCATGATTAGATGTGGTATTGTTGAGGAGAATGAAGCTATGCTTGCACGTTTTCTGGGTGGATTAAATAGAGAGATTCAGACCATTCTAGACTATAAGGAGTATACTAATATCACTCGTTTATTCCATCTTGCTTGTAAAGCTGAACGTGAAGTGCAGGATCGACAAGCATTGGGGCGAACTAACTTTTCTGCAGGTCGACCTTCATCATGGACACCATGTGCATCTTCTACTTCAACTGCACCAGCACCTCCATCCGGTGCCACTTCCAGCCGTGATACAAGGAAACAGGCACAACCACCATTATCTTCCAAGAGCGCACCTGCGGGTCCTGCACAGCGTTCTTCTTCTTCCATGGCATCAACAGGGCACACAAGTGATATTATTTGTCGTCGTTGTAAGGGAGGAGGTCATTATGCGAGGGAATGCAAATCTCCGCGTGTGATGATTGCTACCGCGGATGGTGGATATGAGTCTGCTAGTGACTATGATGAGGAGACATTGGCTCTTATTACACGTGAAGAACATGGTGGAGATGATTCTGATCATGAGACGCAATACATGGCTCCTGAAGACGCTGACAGGTATGAATATTTAGTTGCTCAACGTGTTTTGAGTGTGCAGATCACACAAGCTGAGCAAAATTAGAGGCACAATTTGTTCCATACCAAGGGAGTTGTGAAGAAACGTTCTGTGCGCGTCATAATAGACGGAGGGAGCTGCAACAACTTGGCTAGCATGGAGATGGTGGAGAAGCTTTCTCTCACCACAAGACCACATCCACATCCTTACTACATCCAATGGTTCAACAACAGCGGCAAGGTTAAGGTAACACGTACTGTTCGTGTGCATTTTAGTATCTCTACATATGCTGATTATGTTGATTGTGATGTGGTACCTATGCAAGCATGTTCCTTATTACTTGGTAGGCCATGGCAATTTGATAAAAATTCTGTACACCATGGTAGAAACAATCACTATACTCTTGTTCATAAGGATAAAAATATTACTTTGCTTCCTATGACTCCTGATTCCATTTTGAAAGATGATATTAATAGAGCTAATAAAGCACAACAGGAGAAGAATAAGAGTGAAAATCAGATTGTGGCAAAAGAATTTGAGCAACAAATGAAGCCTAATAATAAACCATCTAGTGTTGCTTCTGAAATTAAATTGAAAAGTGCATGTTTATTTGCCACCAAATCTGATATTGATGAGCTAGATTTCAGCAAATCTGTTTGCTATGCTTTTGTGTGCAAAGAGGCATTATTTTCATTCGAGGACGTGCCTTCCTCTTTGCCTCCTGCTGTCACTAACATTTTGCAGGAGTTCGCTGACGTTTTTCCACAAGACGTGCCACCGGGATTACCGCCTATTCGAGGGATTGAGCATCAGATTGACTTAATTCTCGGTGCTTCACTGCCAAACCGTGCACCATACCGTACCAATCCAGAGGAGACGAAGGAGATTATGCGTCAAGTACAAGAGCTTCTCGACAAAGGTTATATACGCGAATCCCTTAGTCCTTGTGCTGTTCTTATTATTCTAGTGCCGAAAAAGGATGGTACATCACGTATGTGTGTTGATTGTAGAGGCATTAATAATATTACTATTCGTTATCGTCATCCTATTCCTAGGCTAGATGATATGCTTGATGAATTGAGTGGCTCTACAATATTCTCCAAAGTTGATTTGCGTAGTGGCTACCATTAAATTCGTATGAAATTGGGAGATGAATGGAAAACAGCATTTAAAACTAAGTTTGGATTATATGAGTGGTTAGTCATGCCTTTTGGGTTAACTAATGCACCTAGTACTTTCATGAGATTAATGAACGAAGTTTTACGTGCTTTCATTGGACGATTTGTGGTAGTTTACTTTGATGACATATTGATTTATAGCAGATCTTTGGAAGAACATTTGGAACATTTACGTGCTGTTTTTATTGCTCTACGTGATGCACGTTTGTTCGGTAACCTTGGGAAGTGCACCTTTTGCACCGACCGAGTATCTTTTCTTGGCTATGTTGTTACTCCACAGGGAATTGAAGTTGATAAAGCCAAGATTGAAGCTATTGAGAGTTGGCCGCAGTCCAAAACGGTCACACAAGTGAGGAGTTTTCTTGGCCTCGCTGGATTCTATAGGCGTTTTGTGAGAGATTTCAGCACCATTGCTGCACCTCTCAATGAGCTTACAAAGAAAGATGTGCCTTTTCTTTGGGGTACCGCACAGGAAGAAGCCTTCACGGTATTGAAAGATAAGTTGACACATGCTCCTTTACTCCAACTTCCTGATTTTAATAAGACTTTTGAGCTTGAATGTGATGCTAGTGGAATTGGATTAGGAGGTGTGTTATTACAAGATGGCAAACATGTTGCATACTTTTCTGAAAAATTGAGTGGGCCTAGTCTGAATTATTCTACTTATGATAAAGAATTATATGCTCTTGTTCGGACTTTAGAAACATGGCAACATTATTTATGGCCCAAAGAATTTGTTATACATTCTGATCATGAATCTTTGAAACATATTAAAAGTCAAGCTAAACTGAATCGTAGACATGCTAAATGGGTTGAATTCATTGTGACTTTCCCTTATGTCATTAAACACAAGAAGGGAAAAGAAAATGTTATTGCTGATGCTTTGTCTCGTCGCTATACTATGCTTTCACAACTTGACTTCAAAATATTTGGTTTGGAGACCATCAAAGATCAATATGTGCATGATGCTGATTTTAAAGATGTAATGCAGAATTGTAAAGAAGGAAGAATGTGGAACAAGTTTGTCGTTAACGATGGATTTGTGTTTCGTGCTAACAAGCTATGCATTCCAGCTAGCTCCGTTCGTCTTTTGTTGTTGCAGGAGGCGCATGGAGGAGGATTAATGGGACACTTTGGCGTGAAGAAGACGGAGGACGTACTTGCTACACATTTCTTTTGGCCAAAGATGAGACGGGATGTTGAGCGTTTTATTGCTCGATGCACTACATGTCAAAAAGCTAAGTCACGACTAAATCCTCATGGTTTATATATGCCTTTGCCTGTACCTAGTGTTCCTTGGGAGGATATATCTATGGACTTTGTTTTAGGTTTACCTCGAACAAAGAAGGGGAGGGATAGCATATTTGTTGTCGTGGATAGATTCTCGAAAATGGCACACTTTATACCATGTCATAAAAGCGATGATGCTGTTAATGTTGCTGATTTGTTCTTTCGTGAAATTATTCGCTTGCATGGTGTGCCAAATACTATTGTTTCAGATCGTGATACTAAATTTCTTAGCCACTTTTGGAGATGTTTACGGGCTAAGTTGGGGACTAAACTGCTTTTTAGTACTACTTGTCACCCCCAAACTGATGGACAAACTGAAGTAGTCAATAGAACGTTGTCTACTATGCTTAGGGCTGTTTTGAAGAATAATAAGAAAATGTGGGAGGAATGCTTGCCTCATATTGAATTTGCTTATAATCGTTCATTGCATTCTACTACTAAGATGTGCCCTTTTGAAGTTGTGTATGGTTTCCTACCTCATGCACCTATTGATTTGTTGCCTCTTCCATCTTCGGAGAAGATTAATTTTGATGCTAAACAACGTGCTGAATTGATTTTAAAAATGCATGAGTTAACTAAGGAAAACATTGAGCGCATGAATGCTAAATATAAACTTGCTGGAGATAAGGGTAGAAAACATGTTGTGTTTGCACCTGGAGATCTTGTTTGGTTACATTTGCGTAAGGATAGATTTCCTGATTTGCGCAAATCAAAGTTAATGCCACGTGCTGATGGTCCCTTTAAGGTGTTAGAGAAAATAAATGATAATGCATATAAACCTGAGCTGCCTGCAGATTTTGGGGTTAGTCCCACTTTTAACATTGCAGATTTGAAGCCTTATTTGGGTGAGGAAGATGAACTTCCGTCGAGGACGACTTCATTTCAAGAAGGGGAGGATGATGAGGACATCAATACAATTGTTACACCCACAGCCCCTGCTGCTATACATACTGGACCAATTACTAGAGCTCGTGCACGCCAACTAAATTACCAGGTACTTTCGTTTCTTGGTAATGATTCTAATGTTCATGAGAATATGATGCTGCCTAAATTGGATACATTTGTTTTGCTTACAAATGAAGGGCCTAGCTTAGAGAAGGATGAACATTGGAGCAAGAACAAGCATGGAGATGATGGCATGCACAAGGGAAACAAGAACGGAGTTACAAGTGATGATTTCAGGACTTTGAAGCCACCATAATGGGTGCATGAAGCCTTGGACGAAATATACAAGATGACACTTCATAAATTTCGTCCCGAGGCTATTTTAGGTGCTGCGTCACCTTATTATTGGGCCAGGCCCATGTAATTTCAAAATACATAATTATAGGCTATTTTTAGAGTCCGTATGTGTGGGGAAACAAGAGATAGGGTTGATTTCGGACCCCTCCACCAAGGGCCACGAAATTCCCCCCTCTTCCTCCATATATACAACCCTTAGGGCATCGTTTAGACTTTGGGTTTTGTTTAGATTAAAAGTTCGCCATAGCTGCAACTTCGCGTACTTCGTTTGTGTTCAACGACCAGACAAAGGCGTCACAGAACCCCACCTTGATCAATAAAGCTTTTATCTTATATTCGCAATATCCAGATCGCAATCTTAGTTTCTTGCTTGTTCTTCGTTTGCTCGCAGGAAACGGACCCTCGTGGTCAGGTTGATCGTGCTCCGGCGTGGTCAATAACCTCTCGGAGTTGGTTTAGCGATTGCTAAGGCGCGACGTCCTCGCACGTTCGTAGTCGGATCGTCAAAGTCGACTTCCACCAAAGCGATATCCATCATCTCATCGAAAGACGGGACACCTTTGCCTCTATCACTAAGTTGGGGACTAAACTGCTTTTTAGTACTACTTGTCACCCCCAAACTGATGGACAAACTGAAGTAGTCAATAGAACGTTGTCTACTATGCTTAGGGCTGTTTTGAAGAATAATAAGAAAATGTGGGAGGAATGCTTGCCTCATATTGAATTTGCTTATAATCGTTCATTGCATTCTACTACTAAGATGTGCCCTTTTGAAGTTGTGTATGGTTTCCTACCTCGTGCACCTATTGATTTGTTGCCTCTTCCATCTTCGGAGAAGGTTAATTTTGATGCTAAACAACGTGCTGAATTGATTTTAAAAATGCATGAGTTAAGTAAGGAAAACATTGAGCGGATGAATGCTAAATATAAACTTGCTGGAGATAAGGGTAGAAAACATGTTGTGTTTGCACCTGGAGATCTTGCTTGGTTACATTTGCGTAAGGATAGATTTCCTGATTTGCGCAAATCAAAGCTAATGCCACGTGCTGATGGTCCCTTTAAGGTGTTAGAGAAAATAAATGATAATGCATATAAACTTGAGCTGCCTGCAGATTTTGGGGTTAGTCCCACTTTTAACATTGCAGATTTGAAGCCTTATTTGGGTGAGGAAGATGAGTTTCCGTCGAGGACGACTTCATTTCAAGAAGGGGAGGATGATGAGGACATCAATACCATTGTTACACCCACAGCCCCTACTGCTACATATACGGGACCAATTACTAGAGCTCGCGCACGCCAATTAAATTATCAGGTACTTCCGTTTCTTGGTAATGATTCTAATGTTCATGAGAATATGATGCTGCCTAAATTGGATACATTTGTTTTGCTTACAAATGAAGGGCCTAGCTTGGAGAAGGATGAACATTGGAGCAAGAACAAGCATGGAGATGATGCCATGCGCAAGGGGAACAAGAACGGAGTTACAAGTGATGATTTCAGGACATTGAAGCCACCATAATGGGTGCATGAAGCCTTGGACGAAATATACAAGATGCCACTTCATATATTTCGTCCCGAGGCTATTATAGGTGTCGCGTCACCTTTTTATTGGGCGAGGCCCATGTAATTTCGAAATACATAGGTATAGGCTATTTTTAGAGTCCGTATGTGTGGGGAAACAAGAGATAGGGTTGATTTCGGACCCCTCCACCAAGGGCCACGAAATTCCCCCTCTCTTCCTCCATATATACAGCCCTTAGGGCACCGTTTAGACTTTGGGTTTTGTTTAGATTAAAAGTTTTCCATAGCTGCAACTTCGCGTACTTCGTTTGTGTTCAACGACCAGACAAAGGCATCACAGAACCCCACCTTGATCAATAAAGCTTTCATCTTATATTCGCAATATCCAGATTGCAATCTTAGTTTCTTGCTTGTTCTTCGTTTGCTCGCAGGAAACAGACCCTCGTGGTCAGGTTGATCGTGCTCCGGCGTGGTCAATAACCTCTCGGAGTTGGTTTAGCGATTGCTAAGGCGCGACGTCCTCGCACGTTCGTAGTCGGATCGTCAAAGTCGACTTCCACCAAAGCGATATCCATCATCTCATCGAAAGACGGGACACCTTTGCCTCTATCAGTTACCCTTAACCATTGGTAGCCATGTTTTCCCCTTAGACCTAATAATTTTGGAGTCACAAGGATTGGATATAATTCTAGGCATGGATTGGCTATCGAAGTATGGAGGGAACATTGACTGTGCTAGTAAGTCAATTCTGCTCACCACCCCGGAGGGAAAAAGGATCAAGTATGTATCCAGGCATGCCCCAAGGAGGACCCAAGTAAATTCCCTCTCAGGAGTTGTTCAGGAGGAAGTGCCTGTAGTAAAGGATTACCCAGATGTATTTCTAGAGGAACTACAAGGCATGCCACTGGATCGAGACATTGAGTTTTTGATAGAGCTGTTTCCAGGCACCGAACCAATATCGTAGAGACCATACCGGATGCCCGCAAATGATCTGGAGGAAATCAAGAAGCAGGTTAAGGAGTTATTGGAGAAAGGTTACATTCGATGAAGTTCGTCACCATGGGGAGCCCCGGTGCTATTAGTTGAGAAAAAGGATGGATCTTTGAGAATGGTTGTTGATTATCGTGCGTTGAACGAAGTGACGATCAAGAACAGGTAATCACTACCGATGATCAATGATCTGTTTGACCAGTTGCAAGGAGCTAAAGTATTTTCCAAGATCGATCTGCGATCAGGATACCACCAGCTGAGGAACTGAGAAAAGGATATACCTAAGACAACATTTACCACAAGGTACGGGCCGTATGAGTATACAGTTATGTCATTTGGTTTGACGAATGCCCCTGCCTATTTTATGAGCATGATGAACAAGGTGTTTATGGAGTTCCTAGATAAGTTTGTTGTGGTGTTCATTGATAATATTTTGGTATACTCGGAGAATGAAGAGGAACACAAGGAGCATTTGCATTTAGTTCTCGAGAAGCTCAGGGAACATCAGTTATATGCCAAATTCAGCAAATGTGAGTTTTGGTTGAAGGAAGTTGGATTCCTTGGACATGTTATATCAGGGGAAGGTATAACAGTAGACCCCACCAAGGTCCAGTCAGTCACTGATGGGCTAGCACCCACATCAGTAGGGGAGATCCACAGTTTTCCTGGACTCGCGGGATAATACCGGAGATTCATTGAGAATTTTTCCAAGATTGCGAAGCCCATGACGGAGTTGTTGAAGAAGGACACTAAGTTTAAATGGACAGATGAATATGAGGCAAGTTTTCAGGAGTTGAAGAAGCATTTGGTTACAACCCCAGTGCTGATTTTGCCACATATACGCAAGGATTTCCAAGTGTATTGCGATGCTTCTCACTTAGGACTTGGAGGTCTACTTATGCGAGACGGAAGAGTTGTTTCCTATGCCTCACGACAGCTTCGACCGCATGTATTGAATTATTCCACGCATGATTTGGAGTTAGCAGCTGTAGTTCACGCACTCAAAACCTGGAGACATTTTCTTATTGGAAACCGTTGTGATGTGTACACGGATCACAAGAGTTTGTGATGAGGACATGACTACCTTGGATATGACCAAAAATATTGCATATATGCATATTTGTCAGGTGATTTCTAGTGCAAACTATTCAATAATCTATTTATGTTATCCAGAACAAAAATACTTCACACACTTTTGTGTTTTGTCTAATTGCAGGTGTATGGGACATTTGTACAATCCACATATGAAGATAAGGAAGAAAGAGATGTTTATTTGCTGTCCAAAAAGTTCTCTCACGTCACTTTTGGCCCAAGAGAAGATAGAGTCCAAGTCTCTCACGTTCTGGATTCAGATTCGGACTGCACAGACATACCTGACTCAAAACGCACACAAGTTTTTCATACGGACTCCGAATGGGGTGATTCTTTTTTTGTTGGAAACTAGATTTCGTGCACTTTCCAACCCAATTGGAATCACCTTCGAATTCGTCCGGAGCGTTGAGTTGTGGACGAAACAATCTGATGCTGGAGCAGAATCCGAGTCAAACTACAAGTCCAAAGGTGTTACATCACCTCCACTTGGGCCCATTGGCCTTGTACGACCTAGATTTAGTTTTAGGCTGCCTTGGGACGTCCTTCCACCTCCTTGGCCGCCACCCCTTGCTCCTATATAAGTAGATCCATCTAGTAGCTTTTCCTTGGGTTTTGTTTGGATTAAAAGTTCGCCATAGCTGCAACTTCGCGTACTTCGTTTGTGTTCAACGACCAGACAAAGGCGTCACAGAACCCCACCTTGATCAATAAAGCTTTCATCTTATATTCGCAATATCCAGATTGCAATCTCAGTTTCTTGCTTGTTCTTCGTTTGCTCGCAGGAAACAGACCCTCGTGGTCAGGTTGATCGTGCTCCGGCGTGGTCAATAACCTCTCGGAGTTGGTTTAGCAATTGCTAAGGCGCGACGTCCTCGTACGTTCGTAGTC
The DNA here is from genome assembly GCF_018294505.1 of Triticum aestivum. Lineage (NCBI taxonomy): Eukaryota > Viridiplantae > Streptophyta > Magnoliopsida > Poales > Poaceae > Triticum > Triticum aestivum. The sequence goes on along the minus strand of NC_057806.1, from coordinate 253,542,532 downwards.
AGATCGTCAACGTCGACTTCCACCAAAGCGATATCCATCATCTCATCGAAAGACGGGACACCTTAGCCTCTATCAGTTTGAAGTACATTTTCACACAGAAGGAGCTGAATCTCAGACAAAGGAGATGGTTGGAGCTTATAAAGGATTATGATATGAAGCTACACTATCATCCAGGAAAGGCCAATGTCATAGCAGACGCTTTGAGCCGGAAGAGTTATGCCAATACCCTCATAAGCAGAGGATTTCCGCAGGAGTTAGTTGACGGTCTCAAGGAGCTTCGTGTGGAGATAGTACCACGAGGTTTTGTTGCAGCAATGGAGGTTCAGCCAACATTATTGGGGAAGATTCGAGAAGCTCAGAAGGATGATAAGGACATTGCTGAGATAAAGGAGAAAATGAGTGAAGGAAAAGCCAAAGGTTTTAGTGAGGATGAGCACGACACCTTATGGTTTGAGGACCATGTATACGTACCCAATAATGCAGAGATCAGGAAGCTAGTACTTTAGGAGGCCCATGACTCGCCATACTCGATACACCCCAGAAACACCAAGATGTATTTGGATTTGAACTAGCTTTTCTGGTGGATGGGTATGAAGAAGGATATTGCCGAGTATGTAGCAGTATGTGATGTATGTCAGAGAGTGAAGGCAGAACATCAGAAGCCAACAGGATTACTGTAGCCTATGCCAATACCCGAATGGAAGTGGGATAAGCTTGGCATGGATTTCATCAACGGATTACCCAGGACCCGATTGGGATATGATTCTATCTGGGTAGTAGTAGATCGTTTGACAAAGGTAGCCCACTTTATCCCAGTGAAGACCACCTATACAAGTGCGAAGTTGGCCAAGATATATATGACCAGGATCGTATGTCTGCATGGAGTTCCGAGGACCATCGTATCAGACAGAGGGACCCAGTTTACTTCGAAGTTTTAGCATCAGCTGCACTAGACTTTGGGTACCAGGCTAGAGTTCAGTACAACCTTTCATCCGCAGACAGATGGACAGACAGAGAGAGTCAACCAGATTCTGGAGGACATGTTGTGATGTAGGGTAGAACCCTAATCGGTCGATCTTTCATGAAAGGAGCAGATCCCGCGAAGAACACGAAGAACACGAGGGAAAACACGAGGGTAAACATGAGGGGAAGCACGAGAGAAACACTAAACCAACAAGAAATAGTCACACATATGCTAGATCCTCAAGTACATAAGAGATCACACGATCCACGGACAACTAAGGACGATACAAAGGTAGCTGGTCTTCTCTGTGAGGAGGTCTTGAATCCACAAGGGGATCTTCCCTTAGAGGGGTCTTGAATCCAAAGGGATCTTCTCCGAAGAGGGGCCGCGGTCTCTCTCGTGGAGTAGATCCGATGTGGATGAGCAAGGCTCTATCTCTAAATATGAGCTAAACCAATGCTAACCCTAGCTAGGATGAATAGGAGGTCTATTCATAGTCTTAGTGCAAATGGGGGGCGAAAGGAGGGGGCACATGGGCCACGATCCTGAAACTGGACACAGTCAGGTATCGGACGTCCGCTGGGGGCTGGTCGTCCGGTGGATCAATAGCGTCCGGGCGTCTGGTGGCTTTCGGACATCCGCTGGATCCGATCTATGATGGGGGTGCCGGACGTCTGTTCACTTCGGACTTCCGCTGATATTGGCTCGGGTGCAGTGGCGCTGGTCGTCTGGTCCGGGCCGGACATCCGCTCGTTGTAGCTCGGCTGGGGCGTCAAGTGCCAGACGTCCGGTCCCGACCAGTCGTTCGGTGGCTGGGACTTTAGGCTCCGGACGTCCGGTCCCGACCGGTCGTCCGGTGGCTGGGGCTTCTTCCGTAGCTCCTCTTCTTCTCCGTCTTCACATCCATCTTCCTCTTCTGATCCTCCTCGCTCCTTAGCTTCTTCATGGGCAACTCCTTGATACCTGAGTATGCACAATGTCTCCGTTTGAGGTAGTAGCCATATCTCATGTGCATCAAAGTGGAAATGTGAGAGTAGAGATGTCACCTCGGTTTCGAGAGCTCTTGCACGTGCTCGTGTCATGGGTCCGCTAGGCACTTGGTGAGACGATGGTAGGTCCATGGGGATGACCTTGGGATGCTCCACATCATCTCCCCTCCCTTGGGGAAGATCCGTCCTCAGATCAAATTCTTCATCACCATGGTAGGGAGAGAGATCTTTGACGTTGAAGATGTCGCTCACGGAGTATTTGTCGCGTGGAATGTCGATCTTGTATGCGTTGTTGTTGTAGCATGCAAGCACCTTGAAGGGTCCATCTGCTCGTGGTCGAAGTTTGGACTTGCGTTCTTGTGGAAAGAGGTCCTTGCGAAGGTGTAGCCACACAAGATCTCCAATGTTGAATACCATAGGGTGCTTGTTGATGTTGATCTTGGTCGCAAGTCGTTGTACTTGGCGCTCGATGGTATGCCTTGTATCTTCATGCACCTTCTTGAGATGATTCACACGTGCACTTGCATCCAAATTGATGCGCTCTTGGAGTGGTAGAGGAAGAATGTCCAATGGTGACAATGTGTTGAATCCGTAGACGACCTCGAAGGGGGACTTGCCGGTTGTTGAGTGTTTTGCTCGCTTGTAGGCGAACTCGGCGATAGGTAGACACTCCTCCCACTCCTTGATGTTCTTCTTGATCAGTACTCGAAGTAGAGCGGAGAGTGTGCGGTTGCTCACCTCCGTTTGGCTGTCGGTTTGCGGATGATACGCCATGGAGAAGAGTAGCTTGATTCCAAGCTTGGCACATAGGGTCTTCCAAAAGTAGCTTAGAAACTTGACGTCACGGTCCGACACGATCGTCTTTGGCACTCCATGTAGACGCAATATTTCCACACAAAAGAGATTGGCAACATGTGAAGCATCGTCTATCTTGTTGATTGGAATGAAATGTGCCATCTTCGAGAAACGGTCCACAATGAGAAATACCGAATCCTTTCCATTTCTAGTCCTAGGCAAACCAAGTACAAAATTTATGCTAATATCTTCCCATGGTTGATATGGAATTGGGAGAGGCATGTAAAGGCCATGGGATTCAGCTTTGGACTTAGCTTTGCGATATGTAGAGCATCGGTTGGTGAAGCGGTTGACGTCGCGAAACATCTTGGGCTAATAGTAGTTCTTGGAGATCGTGGCAAAAGTCTTGCGCGTCCAAAATGTCCCATTAATCCTCCTCCATGAGATTGCTGCAAAAGCAACAAACGTAGAGAGGACTCGGGGATGCAAAGCTTGTTAGCTCTCATAAAATATCCATCTTTTATGTAATAGTGTTCCCAAGATGTATGCGTCAAACATTTGGCATAAGGAGTAGAAAAAGTAGGATCATGCTCATACAAGTCTTTTATATGCTCAAAGCCAATGACATCCAATTCAAGTTGAGTAACAAGCATGCATAAGCGGGAAAGGGCATCCGCCACAATGTTTTCCTTACCTTTAATGTACTTGATGACATAGGGAAAAGACTCAATAAATTCACTCCATTTACCATGACGCTTGTTCAACTTGGTTTGGCCCTTAAGGTACTTGAGCGTTTCATGATCGGTATGAATGATAAATTAATGAGGGCAAAGATAGTGTTCCCATTCGTGCAAAACGTGCACTGAAGCATATAGCTCTTTGTCATAAATGGGGTAATTGAGTTGCGCTCTAGAAAGTGTCTCACTAAAGTAAGCTATGGGGCGCTTCTCTTGCGTCAACACACCTCCTATGCCATTACCACTAGCATCTCAATGAATCTCAAAGGGCTTGTCAAAGTTGGGTAAAGCAAAGCACGGGAGCATGAGTAAGCAAATTCTTAAGCTCATTGAAGGCGGTATCTTGGGATGGTCCCCAAACAAAAGGCACATTTTTCTTGCTCAAAGCATGCAAAGGTGAAGCAATGGTGCTAAAAAATTTCACAAAGCGACGATAGAAACCTGAAAGGCCAAGAAAGCTACGCACTTGATGCAAGTTGGTTGGTTGTGGCCAAGTTTTAATAGCATTGATCTTGGAATCATCAACATGAACACCCTTAGAGGAAACAACAAAACCCAAGAAAACGGGCTTATCAACACCCAAAAGGCACTTTTCCATGTTAGCATAGAGGCACTCTTTTCGAAGAGTTGCAAAACGGTTCGAACATGGGTGACATGATCTTTGAGAGATTTTTGAAAAACAAGGATATCATCGAAGTAGACCACAACAAACACACCAATGTAAGGGTGAAAGACAAGATTCATAAGACGCATAAAAGTACCCGGTGCTTCCGATAGACTCATAGGCATGACTAAGCACTCATACAACCCAAACTTGGTTTTGAAAGTGGTTTTCCATTCATCACCCTCTTGTATGAGGATTTGATAGTAACCACTCTTAAGATAAATTTTTGAAAAGATAGTGGCACCAATAAGTTCATCAAGCATATCATCAAGGCGTGGAATGGGATACCTATAGCGAATGGTAATAGCATTGATGGGTCTACAATCGGAGCACATGCGAAAGCTACCGTCTCGTTTTGGCACAAGAATGACTGGAATGACACAAGGACTCAAACTTTCACGCACATGTCCATGGTCTATTAGATGCTTTACTTGCCTTTGTATTTCTTTGGTTTCTTCGGGGTTGACGCGATAGGGAGCTTTGTTCGGAAGGGGTTCTCCGGGGATGAGGTCGATGCGGTGCTCGATGCCTCGTAGTGGGGGTAGTCCCGGAGGTAGCTCATCAGGGAAAACATCTTGAAATTCCTGCAAAAGAGAGGACAGTACTAAAGGTAGAGCGTGAGAGTTGTTAGCTTGTGTTGCATTATCCTTGCACAAAAGGACATAGTGTAGGACACTAGATGGGTTCCCACACACTCCTCTTATCTCACTTTTGGTAGCAAATAGAACTAAGTTCTTCTTGTCGCTCATCGTGGAGATTTGGGCTTGTGGCGCTCACTCTCTTTTTGGTGGCTCGCTCTCTCACTATTCTCTCCATGATGGGTGGCTTGCTTGTCGGTGATGACTTGGCTTGGATAGATGGGGCGAAGTACGTACTCCTTTCCTTTCATCTTGAAGATGTAGTGGTTCCTTCGGCCGTTGTGGATGACACCTCTATCAAGTTGCCATGGGCGTCCAAGAAGAAGGTGGCAAACGGTCATTGGAACGACGTCACACTCCAAAGTGTCTTCGTAGGCGCCAATTTTGAAGGAGACTTGTACTCGATGCTCGACTTGGATACTGCCGGAGTCGCGAAGCCATTGAACTTTGTAGGGATGTGGGTGCTTCGTCTTGGGAACTTGGAGCTCGGAGCAAAGTTCTTCACTTGCGAGGTTATGACAACTCCCTCCATCAATGATGAGCTTGACGGATCTTCCATTAATGCCAGCCTTGGTGTGGAATATGTGGCATCTTCGGTCTTCTTCTTGTTGATGTTGAAGAGTCAAGACCTTGGAGACAATGAGAGCCGGACTTGAATCTTCATCACAAAAGACTTGTTCCATGTCTTCTTTGTTCACTTGCCGGTGTATGGCCACTTGATCAAGGGCTTCCATTTCTCCTTCACTCATTGAGTCATAAGTGCCGTCGTCGTTGACGATCATAGTCCGCTTGTTGGTGCACTCGTAGGACTTGTGGCCTCGGCCTCCGCATGTGAAGCTTTTGAAAGAACTCGTCTTGACGGTCTCATCGGTTGGAGTAGAGGATGATGAAGCTCTCGGCTTGAACTTGCTCGTTGTAGGAGGATGACTTGGAGTTGACGAAGCTTGCTTGGAATTTGACTTGTCGACGTTGCTTGTAGAAGGCTTGGTAGACGGTAATGGAGTCGTTGAAGCTTGGGTGTTGGAGAAGCCGTATGACTTGGATGAGAACTTGGCATACTTGTAATCGTCTTCCACTTGACGTTCCGCTTTGGTAGCTTGATGCACTAGCTCGATGAGGTTCGAGTATGGTTGGAAGTCGGCGATCTTCTTGATAGGATGGTTGAGTCCATTCAAGAAACGTGCCATAGTTTTCTCATCATCCTCCGTGACATTGGCTCATATCATGGCAATTTCCAACTCCTTGTAGTACTCTTCAACGCTCTTGGTTCCTTGCTTGAGTAGTTGAAGTTTCTTGAAGAGGTCGCGGTTGTAGTAGGCAGGCACGAAGCATGCTCTCATGACATCCTTCATTTGCGCCCAAGTAGTCATGGGTGGTTCACCCTTACACAATGTCTCCTTTTGAGATAGTAGCCATGTCTCATGTGCATCAAAGTGGAAATGTGAGAGGAGAGATGGCACCTCGGTTTCGAGAGCTCTTGCACGTGCTTGTGTCATGGGTCCGCTAGGCACTTGGTGAGACGATGGTAGGTCCATGGGGATGACCTTGGGATGCTCCGCATCATCTCCCCTCCCATGGGGAAGATCCATCCTCGGATCAAATTCTTCATCACCATGGTAGGGAGAGAGATCTTTGACGTTGAAGATGTCGCTCACGGAGTATTTGTCGCATGGAATGTCGATCTTGTATGCGTTGTTGTTGTAGCGTGCAAGCACCTTGAAGGGTCCATCTGCTCGTGGTCGAAGTTTGGACTTGCATTCTTGTGGAAAGAGGTCCTTGCGAAGGTGTAGCCACACAAGATCTCCAATGTTGAATACCATAGGGTGCTTGTTGATGTTGATCTTGGTTGCAAGTCGTTGTACTTGGCGCTCGATGGTATGCCTTGTATCTTCATGCACCTTCTTGAGATGATTCACACGTGCACTTGCGTCCAAATTGATGCGCTCTTGGAGTGGTAGAGGAAGAATGTCCAATGGTGACAATGTGTTGAATCCGTAGACGACCTCGAAGGGGGACTTGCCGGTTGTTGAGTGTTTTGCTCGCTTGTAGGCGAACTCGGCGATAGGTAGACACTCCTCCCACTCCTTGATGTTCTTCTTGATCAGTACTCGAAGTAGAGCGGAGAGTGTGCGGTTGCTCACCTCCGTTTGGCTGTCGGTTTGCGGATGATACGCCATGGAGAAGAGTAGCTTGATTCCAAGCTTGGCACATAGGGTCTTCCAAAAGTAGCTTAGAAACTTGACGTCGCGGTCCGAGACGATCGTCTTTGGCACTCCATGTAGACGCAATATTTCCCCACAAAAGAGATTGGCAAGATGTGAAGCATCGTCTATGTTGTTGATTGCAATGAAATGTGCCATCTTAGAGAAACGGTCCACAACGAGAAATACCGAATCCTTTCCATTTCTAGTCCTAGGCAAACCAAGTACAAAATCCATGCTAATATCTTCCCATGGTTGATATGGAATTGGGAGAGGCATGTAAAGGCCATGGGATTGAGCTTTGGACTTAGCTTTGCGACATGTAGAGCATCGGTTGGCGTCGCGAAACATCTTGGGCTAATAGTAGTTCTTGGAGATCATGGCAAAAGTCTTGTCGCGTCCAAAATGTCCCTTTAATCCTCCCCCATGAGATTGCTGCAAAAGCAACAAACGTAGAGAGGACTCGGGGATGCAAAGCTTGTTAGCTCTCATAAGATATCCATCTTTGATGTAACAGTGTTCCCAAGATGTATGCGTCAAACATTTGGCATAAGGAGTAGAAAAAATAGGATCATGCTCATACAAGTCTTTTATATGCTCAAAGCCAATGACATCCAATTCAAGTTGAGTAACAAGCATGCATAAGCGGGAAAGGGCATCCGCCACAATGTTTTCCTTACCTTTAATGTACTTGATGACATAAGGAAAAGACTCAATAAATTCACTCCATTGAGCATGACGCTTGTTCAACTTGGTTTGGCCCTTAAGGTACTTGAGCGTTTCATGATCGGTATGAATGAAAAATTAATGAGGGCAAAGATAGTGTTCCCATTCGTGCAAAACGTGCACTGAAGCATATAGCTCTTTGTCATAAATGGGGTAATTGAGTTGCGCTCCAGAAAGTTTCTCACTAAAGTAAGCTATGGGGCGCTTCTCTTGTGTCAACACACCTCCTATGCCATTACCACTAGCATCGCAATGAATCTCAAAGGGCTTGTCAAAGTTGGGTAAAGCAAAACATGGGAGCATGAGTAAGCAAATTCTTAAGCTCATTGAAGGCGGTATCTTGGGATGGTCCCCAAACAAAAGGCACATTTTTCTTGCTCAAACCATGCAAAGGCAAAGCAATGGTGCTAAATTCTTTCACAAAGCGACGATAGAAACCCGCAAGGCCAAGAAAGCTACGCACTTGATGCAAGTTGGTTTGTTGTGGCCAAGTTTTAATAGCATTGATCTTGGAATCATCAACATGAACACCCTTAGAGGAAACAACAAAACCCAAGAAAACGAGCTTATCAACGCCAAAAAGGCACTTTTCCATGTTAGCATAGACACACTCTTTTCGAAGAGTTGCAAAATGGTTCGAACATGGGTGACATGATCTTTGAGAGATTTTCTAAAAATAAGGATATCATCGAAGTAGACCACAACAAACACACCAATGTAAGGGCGAAAGACATGATTCATAAGACGCATAAAAGTACCTGGTGCTTCCGATAGACCCATAGGCATGACTAACCACTCATACAACCCAAACTTGGTTTTGAAAGTGGTTTTCCATTCATCACCCTCTTGTATGCGGATTTGATAGTTACCACTCTTAAGATCAATTTTCGAAAAGATAGTGGCATCAATAAGTTCATCAAGGCGTGGAATGGGATACCTATAGCGAACGGTAATAGCATTGATGGGTCTACAATCGGAGCACATGCGAAAGCTACCGTCTCGTTTTGGCACAAGAATGACTGGAATGGCACAAGGACCCAAACTTTCACGCACATGTCCATGGTCTATTAGATGCTTTACTTGCCTTTGTATTTCTTTGGTTTCTTCGGGGTTGACGCGGTAGGGAGCTTTGTTTGGAAGAGGTGCTCCGGGGATGAGGTCTATGCGGTGCTCGATGCCTCGTAGTGGGGGTAGTCCCGGAGGTAGCTCATCAGGGAAAACATCTTGAAATTCTTGCAAAAGAGAGGACAATACTAAAGATAGAGCGTGAGAGTTGTTAGCTTGTGTTGCATTGTCCTTGCACAAAAGGACATAGTGTAGGACACTAGATGGGTTCTCACACACTCCTCTTATCTCACTTTTGGTGGCAAATAGAACTAAGTTCTTCTTGTCGCTCATCGTGGAGGCACTAGATTTGGGCTTGTGGCGCTCACTCTCTTTTTGGTGGCTCGCTCTCTCACAATTCTCTCCACAATGGGTGGCTTGCTTGTCTGCGATCACTTGGTGATAGAGGCAAAGGTGTCCCGTCTTTCGATGAGATGATGGATATCGCTTTGGTGGAAGTCGACTTTGACGATCCGACTACGAACATGCGAGGACGTCGCGCCTTAGCAATCGCTAAACCAACTCCGAGAGGTTATTGACCACGCCGGAGCACGATCAACCTGACCACGAGGGTCTGTTTCCTGCGAGCAAACGAAGAACAAGCAAGAAACTAAGATTGCAATCTGGATATTGCGAATATAAGATGAAAGCTTTATTGATGAAGGTGGGGTTCTGTGACGCCTTTGTCTGGTCGTTGAACACAAACGAAGTACGCGAAGTTGCAGCTATGGCGAACTTTTAATCTAAACAAAACCCAAAGTCTAAAGGATGCCCTAAGGGCTGTATATATGGAGGAAGAGGGGGGAATTTCGTGGCCCTTGGTGGAGGGGTCCCAAATCAACCCTATCTCTTGTTTCCCCACACATACGGACTCTAAAAATAGCCTATACTTATGTATTTCGAAATTACATGGGCCTGGCCCAATAATAAGGTGACGCGGCACCTAAAATAGCCTCGGGACGAAATTTATGAAGTGGCATCTTGTATATTTCGTCCAAGGCTTCATGCACCCATTATGGTGGCTTCAAAGTCCTGAAATCATCACTTGTAACTCCGTTCTTGTTTCCCTTGCGCATGCCATCATCTCCATGCTTGTTCTTGCTCCAATGTTCATCCTTCTCCAAGCTAGGCCCTTCATTTGTAAGCAAAACAAATGTATCCAATTTAGGCAGCATCATATTCTCATGAACATTAGAATCATTACCAAGAAACGAAAGTACCTGGTAATTTAGTTGGCGTGCACGAGCTCTAGTAATTGGTCCAGTATGTATAGCAGCAGGGGTTGTGGGTGTAACAATTGTATTGATGTCCTCATCAGGTACAAGATGTGCTGAACAATTTTGAAGAGGCCATGGAGAAGATCACTGGCCTTGAGAAGACGTTCCAAACAAAGCTCGATAACAGATTTAATGAACTGCTTGCGCGTCTTCCACCACCGGCTGCACCTGTCGCACCTCTGCAACAACAACAACTACGCCCCCTTCCGAATCAGTATGGACGAGCACATCGTGTTCCTATTGAGCTAGGACAAAATTCTGGTGCCGCTGCTACTGCTGTTGGTGTTTCTTTGGCTCCTGCTACTGCTCCTGCTGGTACCCAGGAGGATGATGAGTATGCAGGCGATTATGAGGATGAGGTTGATCAAAATCAGATCTACGAGCAGCCACCAGCACCACCACCAGCAGGTCGACCTCAGGTATATATTCGTAATGGTAGGCCTGCACCACCACCTCAGGTACGCGATGATGTCCATATTCCTAAACTAAAATTGAATATTCCACCATTTGAGGGTAGATATGTTCCTGATATATATCTTACTTGGGAGTTAGAAACTGAACAACGATTTACATGTTTACAATATCCTGAGGAGAGACGAGTTGCTGCTGCTGTTTGTGCTTTCACTAGTTTTGCATGTGTATGGTGGTCTGAACATTGTAGATTATATCCTATTCCAACTACTTGGGCTGCTTTGAAAACTGCTATGCGTACGCGTTGGGTTCCACCATATTATCAACGTGAATTGCTTCAAAAATTGCAGCGTTTAAGACAAGGGAAAAATTTTGTAGAAGAATATTATCAGGAATTACAAACTGGCATGATTAGATGTGGTATTGTTGAGGAGAATGAAGCTATGCTTGCACGTTTTCTGGGTGGATTAAATAGAGAGATTCAGACCATTCTAGACTATAAGGAGTATACTAATATCACTCGTTTATTCCATCTTGCTTGTAAAGCTGAACATGAAGTGCAGGATCGACAAGCATTGGGGCGAACTAACTTTTCTGCAGGCCGACCTTCATCATGGACACCACGTGCATCTTCTACTTCAACTGCACCAGCACCTCCATCCGGTGCCACCTCCAGCCGTGATACAAGAAAACAGGCACAACCACCATTATCTGCCAAGAGCGCACCTGCGGGGCCTGCACAGCGTTCTTCTTCTTCCATGGCATCAACAGGGCACACAAGTGATATTATTTGTCGTCGTTGTAAGGGAGGAGGTCATTATGCGAGGGAATGCAAATCTCCGCGTGTGATGATTGCTACCGCGGATGGTGGATATGAGTCCGCTAGTGACTATGATGAGGAGACATTGGCTCTTATTACACGTGAAGAACATGGTGGAGATGATTCTGATCATGAGACGCAATACATGGCTCCTGAAGACGCTGACATGTATGAATGTTTAGTTGCTCAACGTGTTTTGACTGTGCAGGTCACACAAGCTGAGCAAAATCAGAGGCACAATTTGTTCCATACCAAGGGAGTTGTGAAGGAACGTTCTGTGCGCGTCATAATAGACGGAGGGAGCTGCAACAACTTGGCTAGCATGGAGATGGTGGAGAAGCTTTCTCTCACCACAAGACCACATCCACATCCTTACTACATCCAATGGTTCAACAACAGCGGCAAGGTTAAGGTAACACGTACTGTTCGTGTGCATTTTAGTATCTCTACATATGCTGATTATGTTGATTGTGATGTGGTACCTATGCAAGCATGTTCCTTATTACTTGGTAGACCATGGCAATTTGATAAAAATTCTGTACACCATGGTAGAAACAATCACTATACTCTTGTTCATAAGGATAAAAATATTACTTTGCTTCCTATGAGTCCTGATTCCATTTTGAAAGATGATATTAATAGAGCTAATAAAGCACAACAGGAGAAGAATAAGAGTGAAAATCAGATTGTGGCAAAAGAATTTGAGCAACAAATGAAGCCTAATAATAAACCATCTAGTGTTGCTTCTGAAATTAAATTGAAAAGTGCATGTTTATTTGCCACCAAATCTGATATTGATGAGCTAGATTTCAGCAAATCTGTTTGCTATGCTTTTGTGTGCAAAGAGGCATTATTTTCATTCGAGGACGTGCCTTCCTCTTTGCCTCCTGCTGTCACTAACATTTTGCAGGAGTTCGCTGACGTCTTTCCACAAGACGTGCCACCGGGATTACCGCCTATTCGAGGGATTGAGCATCAAATTGACTTAATTCCCGGTGCTTCACTGCCAAACCGTGCACCATACCGTACCAATCCAGAGGAGACGAAGGAGATTATGCGTCAAGTACTACTTGATAGAGACGAGGGTCCCGATCTTTCGATGAGATGATAACTATCGATTTGATGGAGACGACTTTCACGATCCGACTACAAATGTGCACGACGTTGCACCTTAGCAATCGCTAAACCGATCTCCTGAGGTTACTGACGATGCTGGAAGCACGGTCAGCCTGACCACGAAGGTCTATTCCTGCAAGCAATCGAAGAACGAGCAAGAATATGATAAAGCAATCTGAATATTGCAAATATATATGAAGTATTGATAATGGTGGGGATCCGGAAGCGGTCTTGGTCTGGTCGTTGGACACAAACGAAGTACACGAAGTTGCAATGGCTAACTTTTAACTAAACAAATCCCAAAGTCTAAACGATGCCCTAAGGGCTGTATATATGGAGGAAGAGGGGGGGAATTTCGTGGCCCTTGGTGGAGGAGTCCGAAATCAACCCTATCTCTTGTTTCCCCACACATACGGACTCTAAAAATAGCCTATACTTATGTATTTCGAAATTACATGGGCCTGGCCCAATAATAAGGTGACGCAGCACCTAAAATAGCCTCGGGACGAAATTTATGAAGTGGCATCTTGTATATTTCGTCCAAGGCTTCATGCACCCATTATGGTGGCTTCAAAGTCCTGAAATCATCACTTGTAACTCCGTTCTTGTTCCCCTTGCGCATGCCATCATCTGCATGCTTGTTCTTGCTCCAATGTTCATCCTTCTCCAAGCTAGGCCCTTCATTTGTAAGCAAAACAAATGTATCCAATTTAGGCAGCATCATATTCTCATGAACATTAGAATCATTACCAAGAAACGAAAGTACCTGGTAATTTAGTTGGCGTGCACGAGCTCTAGTAATTGGTCCAGTATGTATAGCAGCAGGGGCTGTGGGTGTAACAATTGTATTAATGTCCTCATCATCCTCCCCTTCTTGAAATGAAGTCGTCCTCGACGAAAGTTCATCTTCCTCACCCAAATAAGGCTTCAAATCTGCAATGTTAAAAGTGGGACTAACCCCAAAATCTGCAGGCAGCTCAAGTTTATATGCATTATCATTTATTTTCTCTAACACCTTAAAGGGACCATCAGCACGTGGCATTAGCTTTGATTTGCGCAAATCAGGAAATCTATCCTTACGCAAATGTAACCAAACAAGATCTCCAGGTGCAAACACAACATGTTTTCTACCCTTATCTCCAGCAAGTTTATATTTAGCATTCATACGCTTAATGTTTTCCTTAGTTAACTCATGCATTTTTAAAATCAATTCAGCACGTTGTTTAGCATCAAAATTAACCTTCTCCGAAGATGGAAGAGGCAACAAATCAATAGGTGCACGAGGTAGGAAACCATACACAACTTCAAAAGGGCACATCTTAGTAGTAGAAATGCAATGAACGATTATAAGCAAATTCAATATGAGGCAAGCATTCCTCCCACATTTTCTTATTATTCTTCAAAACAGCCCTAAGCATAGTAGACAACGTTCTATTGACTACTTCAGTTTGTCCATCAGTTTGGGGGTGACAAGTAGTACTAAAAAGCAGTTTAGTCCCCAACTTAGCCCATAAACATCTCCAAAAGTGGCTAAGAAATTTAGTATCACGATCTGAAACAATAGTATTTGGCACACCATGCAAGCGAATAATTTCACGAAAGAACAAATCAGCAACATTAACAACATCATCGCTTTTATGACATGGTATAAAGTGTGCCATTTTCGAGAATCTATCCACGACAACAAATATGCTATCCCTCCCCTTCTTTGTTCGAGGTAAACCTAAAACAAAGTCCATAGATATATCCTCCCAAGGAACACTAGGTACAGGCAAAGGCATATATAAACCATGAGGATTGAGTTGTGACTTAGCTTTTTGACATGTAGTGCAGCGAGCAATAAAACGCTCAACATCCCGTCTCTTCTTCGGCCAAAAGAAATGTGTAGCAAGTACGTCCTCCGTCTTCTTCATGCCAAAGTGTCCCATTAATCCTCCTCCATGCGCCTCCTGCAACAACAAAAGACGAACGGAGCTAGCTGGAATGCATAGCTTGTTAGCACGAAACACAAATCCATCGTTAACAACAAACTTGTTCCACATTCTTCCTTCTTTACAATTCTGCATTACATCTTTAAAATCAGCATCATGCACATATTGATCTTTGATGGTCTCCAAACCAAATATTTTGAAGTCAAGTTGTGAAAGCATAGTATAGCGACGAGACAATGCATCAGCAATAACATTTTCTTTTCCCTTCTTCTGTTTAATGACATAAGGGAAAGTCTCAATGAATTCAACCCATGTAGCATGTCTACGATTCAGTTTAGCTTGACTTTTAATATGTTTCAAAGATTCATGATCAGAATGTATAACAAATTCTTTGGGCCATAAATAATGTTGCCATGTTTCTAAAGTCCGAACAAGAGCATATAATTTTTTATCATAAGTAGAATAATTCAGACTAGGCCCACTCAATAATAGGAACAACACAAGGACTAAGGGATTCGCATATATAACCTTTGTCGAGAAGCTCTTGTACTTGACGCATAATCTCCTTCGTCTCCTCTGGATTGGTACGGTATGGTGCACGGTTTGGCAGTGAAGCACCGGGAATGAAGTCAATCTGATGCTCAATCCCTCGAATAGGCGGTAATCCCGGTGGCACGTCTTGTGGAAAAACGTCAGCGAACTCCTGCAAAATGTTAGTGACAGCAGGAGGCAAAGAGGAAGGCACGTCCTCGAATGAAAATAATGCCTCTTTGCACACAAAAGCATAGCAAACAGATTTGCTGAAATCTAGCTCATCAATATCAGATTTGGTGGCAAATAAACATGCACTTTTCAATTTAATTTCAGAAGCAACACTAGATGGTTTATTATTAGGCTTCATTTGTTGCTCAAATTCTTTTGCCACAATCTGATTTTCACTCTTATTCTTCTCCTGTTGTGCTTTATTAGCTCTATTAATATCATCTTTCAAAATGGAATCAGGACTCATAGGAAGCAAAGTAATATTTTTATCCTTATGAACAAGAGTATAGTGATTGTTTCTACCATGGTGTACAGAATTTTTATCAAATTGCCATGGTCTACCAAGTAATAAGGAACATGCTTGCATAGGTACCACATCACAATCAACATAATCAGCATATGTAGAGATACTAAAATGCACACGAACAGTACGTGTTACCTTAACCTTGCCGCTGTTGTTGAACCATTGGATGTAGTAAGGATGTGGATGTGGTCTTGTGGTGAGAGAAAGCTTCTCCACCATCTCCATGCTAGCCAAGTTGTTGCAGCTCCCTCCGTCTATTATGACGCGCACAGAACGTTCCTTCACAACTCCCTTGGTATGGAACAAATTGTGCCTCTGATTTTGCTCAGCTTGTGTGACCTGCACAGTCAAAACACGTTGAGCAACTAAACATTCATACATGTCAGCGTCTTCAGGAGCCATGTATTGCGTCTCATGATCAGAATCATCTCCACCATGTTCTTCACGTGTAATAAGAGCCAATGTCTCCTCATCATAGTCACTAGCGGACTCATATCCACCATCCGCGGTAGCAATCATCACACGCGGAGATTTGCATTCCCTCGCATAATGACCTCCTCCCTTACAACGACGACAAATAATATCACTTGTGTGCCCTGTTGATGCCATGGAAGAAGAAGAACGCTGTGCAGGCCCCGCAGGTGCGCTCTTGGCAGATAATGGTGGTTGTGCCTGTTTTCTTGTATCACGGCTGGAGGTGGCACCGGATGGAGGTGCTGGTGCAGTTGAAGTAGAAGATGCACGTGGTGTCCATGATGAAGGTCGGCCTGCAGAAAAGTTAGTTCGCCCCAATGCTTGTCAATCCTGCACTTCACGTTCAGCTTTACAAGCAAGATGGAATAAACGAGTGATATTAGTATACTCCTTATAGTCTAGAATGGTCTGAATCTCTCTATTTAATCCACCCAGAAAACATGCAAGCATAGCTTCATTCTCCTCAACAATACCACATCTAATCATGCCAGTTTGTAATTCCTGATAATATTCTTCTACAGAATTTTTCCCTTGTCTTAAACGCTGCAATTTTTGAAGCAATTCACGTTGATAATATGGTGGAACCCAACGCGTACGCATAGCAGTTTTCAAAGCAGCCCAAGTAGTTGGAATAGGATATAATCTACAATGTTCAGCCCAAAGATCTGCTATAAATCAATATGTCATCAAAGTAAACTACCACAAATCGTCCAATGAAAGCACGTAAAACTTCGTTCGTTAATCTCATGAAAGTACTAGGTGCATTAGTTAACCCAAAAGGCATGACTAACCACTCATATAATCCAAACTTAGTTTTGAATGCTGTTTTCCATTCATCTCCCAATTTCATACGAATTTGATGGTATCCACTACGCAAATCAACTTTGGAGAATATTGTAGAGCCACTCAATTCATCAAGCATATCATCTAGCCTAGGAATAGGATGACGATAACGAATAGTAATATTATTAATGCCTCTACAATCAACACACATACGTGATGTACCATCCTTTTTCGGCACTAGAATAATAGGAACAGCACAAGGACTAAGGGATTCGCGTATATAACCTTTGTCGATAAGCTCTTGTACTTGACGCATAATCTCCTTCGTCTCCTCTGGATTGGTACGGTATGGTGCACGGTTTGGCAGTGAAGCACCGGGAATTAAGTCAATCTGATGCTCAATCCCTCGAATAGGCGGTAATCCCGGTGGCACGTCTTGTGGAAAGACGTCAGCGAACTCCTGCAAAATGTTAGTGACAGCAGGAGGCAAAGAGGAAGGCACGTCCTCGAATGAAAATAATGCCTCTTTGCACACAAAAGCATAGCAAACAGATTTGCTGAAATCTAGCTCATCAATATCAGATTTGGTGGCAAATAAACATGCACTTTTCAATTTAATTTCAGAAGCAACACTAGATGGTTTATTATTAGGCTTCATTTGTTGCTCAAATTCTTTTGCCACAATCTGATTTTCACTCTTATTCTACTCCTGTTGTGCTTTATTAGCTCTATTAATATCATCTTTCAAAATGGAATCAGGAGTCATAGGAAGCAAAGTAATATTTTTATCCTTATGAACAAGAGTATAGTGATTGTTTCTACCATGGTGTACAGAATTTTTATCAAATTGCCATGGTCTACCAAGTAATAAGGAACATGCTTGCATAGGTACCACATCACAATCAACATAATCAGCATATGTAGAGATACTAAAATGCACACGAACAGTACGTGTTACCTTAACCTTGCCGCTGTTGTTGAACCATTGGATGTAGTAAGGATGTGGATGTGGTCTTGTGGTGAGAGAAAGCTTCTCCACCATCTCCATGCTAGCCAAGTTGTTGCAGGTCCCTCCGTCTATTATGACGCGCACAGAACGTTCCTTCACAACTCCCTTGGTATGGAACAAATTGTGCCTCTGATTTTGCTCAGCTTGTGTGACCTGCACACTCAAAACACGTTGAGCAACTAAACATTCATACCTGTCAGCGTCTTCAGGAGCCATGTATTGCGTCTCATGATCAGAATCATCTCCACCATGTTCTTCACGTGTAATAAGAGCCAATGTCTCCTCATCATAGTCACTAGGGGACTCATATCCACCATCCGCGGTAGCAATCATCACACGCGGAGATTTGCATTCCCTCGCATAATGACCTCCTCCCTTACAACGACGACAAATAATATCACTTGTGTGCCCTGTTGATGCCATGGAAGAAGAAGAACGCTGTGCAGGCCCCGCAGGTGCGCTCTTGGCAGATAATGGTGGTTGTGCCTGTTTTCTTGTATCACGGCTGGAGGTGGCACCGGATGGAGGTGCTGGTGCAGTTGAAGTAGAAGATGCACGTGGTGTCCATGATGAAGGTCGGCCTGCAGAAAAGTTAGTTCGCCCCAATGCTTGTCGATCCTGCACTTCACGTTCAGCTTTACAAGCAAGATGGAATAAACGAGTGATATTAGTATACTCCTTATAGTCTAGAATGGTCTGAGTCTCTCTATTTAATCCACCCAGAAAACGTGCAAGCATAGCTTCATTCTCCTCAACAATACCACATCTAATCATGCCAGTTTGTAATTCCTGATAATATTCTTCTACAGAATTTTTCCCTTGTCTTAAACGCTGCAATTTTTGAAGCAATTCACGTTGATAATATGGTGGAACCCAACGCGTACGCATAGCAGTTTTCAAAGCAGCCCAAGTAGTTGGAATAGGATATAATCTACAATGTTCAGACCACCATACACATGCAAAACTAGTGAAAGCACAAACAGCAGCAGCAACTCGTCTCTCCTCAGGATATTGTAAACATGTAAATCGTTGTTCAGTTTCTAACTCCCAAGTAAGATATATATCAGGAACATATCTTGATGAGGACATCAATACAATTGTTACACCCACAGCCCCTGCTGCTATACATACTGGACCAATTACTAGAGCTCGTGCACGCCAACTAAATTACCAGGTACTTTCGTTTCTTGGTAATGATTCTAATGTTCATGAGAATTGCTGCCTAAATTGGATACATTTGTTTTGCTTACAAATGAAGGGCCTAGCTTGGAGAAGGATGAACATTGGAGCAAGAACAAGCATGGAGATGATGGCATGCGCAAGGGGAACAAGAACGGAGTTACAAGTGATGATTTCAGGACTTTGAAGCCACCATAATGGGTGCATGAAGCCTTGGACGAAATAAACAAGATGCCACTTCATAAATTTCGTCCCGAGGCTATTTTAGGTGCTGCGTCACCTTATTATTGGGCTAGGCCCATGTAATTTCGAAATACATAAGTATAGGCTATTTTTAGAGTCCGTAGGTGTGGGGAAACAAGAGATAGGGTTGATTTCGGACCCCTCCACCAAGGGCCACGAAATTCCCCCCTCTTCCTCCATATATACAGCCCTTAGGGCATCGTTTAGACTTTGGGTTTTGTTTAGATTAAAAGTTCGCCATAGCTGCAACTTCGCGTACTTCGTTTGTGTTCAACGACCAGACAAAGGCGTCACAGAACCCCACCTTGATCAATAAAGCTTTCATCTTATATTCGCAATATCCAGATTGCAATCTTAGTTTCTTGCTTGTTCTTCGTTTGCTCGCAGGAAACAGACCCTCGTGGTCAGGTTGATCGTGCTCCGGCGTGGTCAATAACCTCTCGGAGTTGGTTTAGCGATTGCTAAGGCGCGACGTCCTCGCACGTTCGTAGTCGGATCGTCAAAGTCGACTTCCACCAAAGCGAAATTCACCATCTCATCGAAAGACGGGACACCTTTGCCTCTATCATATCTACCCTCAAATGGTGGAATATTCAATTTCAGTTTAGGAATATGGACATCATCGCGTACCTGAGGTGGTGGTGCAGGCCTACCATTACGAATATATACCTGAGGCCGACCTGCTGGTGGTGGTGCTGGTGGCTGCTCGTAGATCTGATTTTGATCAACCTCATCCTCATAATCGCCCGCATACTCATCATCCTCCTGGGTACCAGCAGGAGCAGTAGCAGGAGCCAAAGAAGCACCAACAGCAGTAGCAGCGGCACAAGAATTTTGTCCTGGCTCAATAGGAACACGCTGTGCTCGTCCATACTGATTCGGAAGGGGGCGTAGTTGTTGTTGTTGCAGAGGTGCGACAGGTGCAGCCGGTGGTGGAAGACGTGCAAGCAGTTCATTAAATCTGTTATCGAGCTTTGTTTCGAACGTCTTCTCAAGGCCAGTGATCTTCTCCATGGCCTCTTCAAAATTGTTCAGCACATCTTGTACCTGTTCAGTCATCATTTGCTGAAACTTATCATGAAACTCCTTGTTCGATAAGTTCTCCCAGTCAATCTCGTCGGCTTGTGATCCTGGCATGGTTAGCAGCAATAGAAACACACAAGAATATGATCCTACAGACTACTAAGAAGTGGTGGTGGTGTATCACAAATCCGTCAAGCAAATCTCAAATTCTTACCAGTTCTTACCCAGCAGCAGGCGGTGATCGGCAACCGTTGTAGTCAAAAACTCTCAAAGCTTGGATAGAGCGATTACCAGGGAGAGTCAAACACACGACGTAGATGTATGTGGAGCTGGGAAGGCTTATAGTATGGTAGCAAAAAGGGTCAGCAATAATCAATTCAGAGATGCAAAGTTGAATAAACGCTCAACGACGGTACTGTGCTGGTCCTAGGCTAGACTGTGCTAGAGACGCGAGCCTAGAACACCAACAAAATCACGGCGCGGCACGTAAACAAGGGAAAAGCACACTCAGAAAAAAAAATTCGCTCTTTTTTTTTGCGCTCTTTTTTTCTTTTTTTGCGCTCCTTTTTTTTTGCGAAAAATCACTATAATGGCGAGTGTCTCAAAACTCTTCCTAGGTCAAACTGACAGGATGGGCACGGAATTTTTTTTTTCGACAATTTTTTTTTCGACTGCCCGGACCCAAAAACTGGAAACGGGTCAAAAAAAACTTCCTATAATGGCACCTGTCTCAAAACACTCAGAAACACCTAAAAATAGGATAGCCAGAAATTTTTTCGAAAAATGCGTTTTCGAAAAATTTTGGGCCTAAACGGAGCGTGGCTACCCGACTCTTTTTTTTTCCGAAACCTACTCCGGCAAGGAATCACGAATCGGAAACTAGATGGATCTCGAAAACAAACCTAATAAGCAAGGAACTCGGATTGGTGGTGGATATATGGTGGTGGTATATGGCAGCGGTGGTGGTAGCGGTGGTAGTATATGGATATGGATCGGTGGTGGTATATGGACACGGATTGGTGGTGGTATATGGATACGGATTCGGTGCGGTGGTGGTAGATGGCAGGGGCGATGATGATGGTGCGGCGGCGGTGTGACAACTTATGACCAGAACTCGAAACTCTAAAAGACTAGACTCTAAGACCAGCAACTAGACCGACGGTGCAACCGCAAATTCAACAAAGCAAAACCCTAAAAAGATTATGCAAAGGCTCAGATTGGTTCGGATATGATGAACTAACCCTAATTTTTTTGTGGCTTTTTCGTGGACTGTAGGTATGAAGAACTGACTCGATCTAAACTACGAAAAACTGTAAAATCTCACCGAGCAACCTGGAAATCTGATACCACTTGATAGAGGCAAAGGTGTCCCGTCTTTCGATGAGATGATGGATATCGCTTTGGTGGAAGTCGACTTTGACGATCCGACTACGAACATGCGAGGACATCGCGCCTTAGCAATCGCTAAACCAACTCCGAGAGGTTATTGACCACGCCGGAGCACGATCAACCTGACCACGAGGGTCTGTTTCCTGCGAGCAAACGAAGAACAAGCAAGAAACTAAGATTGCAATCTGGATATTGCGAATATAAGATGAAAGCTTTATTGATGAAGGTGGGGTTCTGTGACGCCTTTGTCTGGTCGTTGAACACAAACGAAGTACGCGAAGTTGCAGCTATGGCGAACTTTTAATCTAAACAAAACCCAAAGTCTAAACGATGCCCTAAGGGCTGTATATATGGAGGAAGAGGGGGGAATTTCGTGGCCCTTGGTGGAGGTGATGAGGACATGACTACCTTGGAGATGACCAAAAATATTGCATATATGCATATTTGTTAGGTGATTTCTAGTGCAAACTATTAAATAATCTATTTATGTTATCCAGAACAAAAATACTTCACACACTTTTGTGTTTTGTCTAATTGCAGGTGTATGGGACATTTGTACAATCCACATATGAAGATAAGGAAGAAAGAGATGTTTATTTGCTGTCCAAAAAGTTCTCTCACGTCACTTTTGGCCCAAGAGAAGATAGAGTCCAAGTTTCTCACGTTCTGGATTCAGATTCGGACTGCACAGACACATCTGACTCAAAACGCACATAAGTTTTTCATACGGACTCCGAATTGGGTGATTTTTTTTGTTGGAAACTAGATTTCGTGCACTTTCCAACCCAATTGGAATCACCTTCAAATTCGTCCGGAGCGTTGAGTTGTGGACGAAACAATCTGATGCTGCAGCAGAATCCGAGTCAAACTACAAGTCCAAAGGTGTTACATCACCTCCACTTGGGCCCATTGGCCTTGTACGACCTAGATTTAGCTTTAGGCTGCCTTGGGACGTCCTCCCACCTCCTTGGCCGCCACCCCTTGCTCCTATATAAGTAGATCCATCTAGTAGCTTTTCCTTGGGATTTGTTTAGTTAAAAGTTAGCCAACGCAACTTCGTGTACTTCGTTTGTGTCCAACGACCAGACCAAGACCGCTTACGGATCCCCACCATTATCAATACCTCATATATATTTGCAATATTCATATTGCTTTATCATATTCTTGCTCGTTCTTCGATTGCTTGCAGGAATAGACCTTCGTGGTCAGGCTGACCGTGCTTCCGGCATCGTCAGTAACCTCAGGAGATTGGTTTAGTGATTGCTAAGGCGCAACGTCGTGCACGTTTGTAGTCGGATCGTCAAAGTCGTCTCCACCAAATCGATAGTTATCATCTCATCGAAAGATCGGGACCCCCGCCTCTATCAAGTGGTATCAGATTTCCAGGTTGCTCGATGAGATTTTACAGTTTTTTGTAGTTTAGATCGAGTCTGTTCTTCATACCTATAGTCCACGAAAAAGCCAAAAAAAAATTAGGGTTAGTTCATCCCATCCGAACCAATCTGAGCCTTGCATAATCTTTTCTGTATTTGCTTTGTTGAATTTGCGGTTGCATCGTCGTGTCCAGTTGCTGGTCTTAGCGTCTAGTCTTTTAGAGTTTCGAGTTCTGTTCACATTAGTCACGCCACCGCTGCATCATTATCTCTTCCGCTGTCCACCACCCATCCATCAATTTCCACCACGTGCTACCCACCATTCATTGTCATAATAATAGTTGAGATTGTTCACATCTTCACTTGATCCAATCTGCATCTTATCTAGTTTGTTTTGGAAAGAGGGAGAAAAAAAGAGAAAAAAAACGAGAGAAAAAAAGGAGAAAAAAGTCAGAAAAAAAGGAGAGAAAGAAAAAAAAAGTGTGAGGAAAAAAAAGAGAGAAGAAAAAAAAACAAAAAAATTGTCTCAAACTTTTCAAGAGGAAAGTTGGAGAGAGAGTTGTTGTATATCCTGCTTGGCAGTTGTTTTTCATCATTATCTTCACTGCCGTTGTGATCTTCACTTATATCTTGCTGTCAAGAGCTACTTAGTATCCTTCATTGATGCTAGTTGTGCTACGCCGTGACCTCATTAGTGTTCTAGGCTCGCGTCTCTAGTCCGGTCTAGCCTAGGACCAGCACAGTACCGTCGTTGAGCGTTTATTCAACATTGCATCTTTGAATTGATTATTGCTAATCTTTTGCTACCATATATAGCCAACCCAGCTCCACATATTTCTACACCGTGTATACGTACGCTCCCTTGGCAATCGCTTTACTCAATATTCGGAGTTACTTGACATAGCTGGTTGCCGATCACCGCCTGCTGCATGGTAAGAACTTGTAAGACATTGATATTTGCTTTACTGTGAGCGTTTTACCACCACATCCTAGTAGTTATAGGAACATTATTTTTGGGTTTTGTTTCTTGTTCTACTAATCATGACAGGATCCAGAGTCAATTCATGGGCTTTGTCGATCGCGGGAGACGTGCCACCACCTTTGCAAATACCACAACCGTCACGAGAGGTGCACAAACATCCAAATGCACATGATCAGGTTAATGTATCTATACCACCATTTAATGGCCATTTTAAACCTGCTTTATATATTGAATGGGAGTTCGACATAAAAAATATATTTGCTTCCCATAATTTCGATGAACATAAAAAGGTTAAGGTTGCGGTTGGCTCTTTCACTGGTTATGCTTTGGTTTGGTGGAGTGAATATTGTCGGTTACACCCTGATTATATACCTACTACTTGGGATGATTTGAAACTTGCCATGCGACATACTTTCGTCCCTGCTTATTATACTCGTGACATGATTAAGAAGTTGCAACACTTAAAACAAGGTAGTGAAACTGTAACAAAATATTATGATGATTTACAAACTACCTTGTTGCATTCCTCTTTAGAAGAAAGTGAAGATGATTTTATGGATAGATTTTGGGGAGGATTAAACCGTGATATTCAAGAGATACTAATTCATGAAGAGTGTTATCCTATGGACCATTTGTTTCATCTTGCTTGCAAAGCTGAACAGGAAATAAAACGACGTGTTGGCCACGAGGAGAACAAGCGCACGGTGCACATTCCAAGAGTTGATATGATTGTTCCTTCAACTACTAGGCATACTATGACAACCACATCCATTGTTCTCAGGACTACATCACCTCCACCATGTGACACATCGCCCCCGAGAGTGGCTACATCATCTGAGTTGATCATAAGAGGTAATGACAAAGGTACTGATCTTCCATCTCTACATGAGAATGATGAATGCCTTGTCAATTTGAATGCACCATCTGATGAGCTACCCACTACTTTGATCACATTGATAATTTGACTTTGCCATGTGATCAAACAACTGAAATACCAACAATTTTGAGTGCACCCATTGAATTAACTATTGATGCAAAAGAACCAATGTTTAATCATTTTGATATGACCTCTAATCTTGGTGATGATTCTGTGTTGAATGACTTATTGCATGTTTGCTTATTTAAGCATGTTGTAGCATGTAAATTTGGTGCAAGTAAGGTTTATTCACCAATGTTGGGATGGTTTAATGATGAACATTGTCAATCTTTTGAAATGAATAAGAGCTTCACTTATATGTGCAAACTGAGTTGCAATATTTTCATGCTTTCTACTTCTTGTGCTAATTTTTTGGCTTTAGATTTTATGAACTATGCAAGTTACTCATCTATTCATGTGTCATATATGCAAAAATCAAGGGAAGTAAAAATGGATGACATATACATATACAACATGTACACCTTGTCTCTTTTGTTAGCCACATTTCAGATTAAGCAACGCCGAGGACGGCTTTATTTTCAAGAAGGGGAGGATGATGAGGACATGACTACCTTGGATATGACCAAAAATATTGCATATATGCATATTTGTCAGGTGATTTCTAGTGCAAACTATTCAATAATCTATTTATGTTATCCAGAACAAAAATACTTCACACACTTTTGTGTTTTGTCTAATTGCAGGTGTATGGGACATTTGTACAATCCACATATGAAGATAAGGAAGAAAGAGATGTTTATTTGCTGTCCAAAAAGTTCTCTCACGTCACTTTTGGCCCAAGAGAAGATAGAGTCCAAGTCTCTCACGTTCTGGATTCAGATTTGGACTGCACAGACACATCTGACTCAAAACGCACATAAGTTTTTCATACGGACTCCGAATTGGGTGATTTTTTTGTTGGAAACTAGATTTCGTGCACTTTCCAACCCAATTGGAATCACCTTCAAATTCGTCCGGAGCGTTGAGTTGTGGACGAAACAATCTGATGCTGCAGCAGAATCCGAGTCAAACTACAAGTCCAAAGGTGTTACATCACCTCCACTTGGGCCCATTGGCCTTGTACGACCTAGATTTAGTTTTAGGCTGCCTTGGGACGTCCTCCCACCTCTTTGGCCGCCACCCCTTGCTCCTATATAAGTAGATCCATCTAGTAGCTTTTCCTTGGGATTTGTTTAGTTAAAAGTTAGCCAACGCAACTTCGTGTACTTCGTTTGTGTCCAACGACCAGACCAAGACCGCTTACGGATCCCCACCATTATCAATACCTCATATATATTTGCAATATTCAGATTGCTTTATCATATTCTTGCTCGTTCTTCGATTGCTTGCAGGAATAGACCTTCATGGTCAGGCTGACCGTGCTTCCGGCATCGTCAGTAACCTCAGGAGATTGGTTTAGCGATTGCTAAGGCGCAACGTCGTTCACGTTTGTAGTCGGATCGTCAAAGTCGTCTCCACCAAATCGATAGTTATCATCTCATCGAAAGATCGGGACCCCCGCCTCTATCAGGAGGGGTCCGAAATCAACCCTATCTCTTGTTTCCCCACACATACGGACTCTAAAAATAGCCTATACTTATGTATTTCGAAATTACATGGGCCTGGCCCAATAATAAGGTGACGCAGCACCTAAAATAGCCTCGGGACGAAATTTATGAAGTGGCATCTTGTATATTTCGTCCAAGGCTTCATGCACCCATTATGGTGGCTTCAAAGTCCTGAAATCATCACTTGTAACTCCGTTCTTGTTTCCCTTGCGCATGCCATCATCTCCATGCTTGTTCTTGCTCCAATGTTCATCCTTCTCCAAGCTAGGCCCTTCATTTGTAAGCAAAACAAATGTATCCAATTTAGGCAGCATCATATTCTCATGAACATTAGAATCATTACCAAGAAATGAAAGGACCTGGTAATTTAGTTGGCGTGCACAAGCTCTAGTAATTGGTCCAGTATGTATAGCAGCAGGGGCTGTGGGTGTAACAATTGTATTGATGTCCTCATCACTTGGCTTGGAAAGATGGGGCGAAGTACGTACTCCTTTCCTTTCATCTTGAAGATGTAGTGGTTCCTTCGGCCGTTGTGGATGACACCTCTATCAAATTGCCATGGGCGTCCAAGAAGAAGGTGGCAAACGGTCATTGGAACAACGTCACACTCCAAAGTGTCTTCGTAGGCACCAATTTTGAAGGAGACTTGTACTCGATGCTCGACTTGGATAGTGCCAGAGTCGCTAAGCCATTGAACTTTGTAGGGATGTGGGTGCTTTGTCTTGGGAAATTGGATCTTGGAGCAAAGTTCTTCACTTGCGAGGTTATGACAACTCCCTCCATCAATGATGAGCTTGACGGATCTTCCATTGATGCCGACCTTGGTGTGGAATATGTGGCATCTTTGGTCTTCTTCTTGTTGATGTTGAAGAGTCAAGACCTTGGAGATAATGAGAGCGGGACTTGAATCTTCATCACAAAAGACTTGTTCCATGTCTTCTTCGTTCACTTGCCGGTGTATGGCCACTTTCTCAAGGGGTTCCATTTCTCCTTCACTCATTGTGTCGTAAGTGCCGTCATCGTTGAGGATCATTTCTCCTTCACTCAGCATGTGAAGCATTTGAAAGAACTCGTCTTGGCGGTCTCATCGGTTGGAGTAGAGGATGATGAAGCTCTCGGCTTGAAGTTGGTCATTGTAGGAGGATGACTTGGAGTTGATGAAGCTTTCTTGGAATTCGACTTGTCGACATTGCTTGTAGAAGGCTTTGTAGACGGTTATGGAGTCGTTGAAGCTTGGGTGTTGGAGAAGCCATATGACTTGGATGAGAACTTGGCATACTTGTAATCGTCTTGCACTTGATGTTCCACTTTGGTAGCTTGACGCACTAGCTCGATGAGGTTACAGTATGGTTGGAAGTCGGCGATCTTCTTGATAGGATGGTTGAGTCCAGTCAAGAAACGTGCCATAGTTTGCTCATCATCTTCCGTGGCATTGGCTCGTATCATGGCAATTTCCATCTCCTTGTAGTACTCTTCAACGATCTTGGTTCCTTGCTTGAGTAGTTGAAGTTTCTTGAAGAGGTCGCGGTTGTAGTAGGCAGGCACGAAGCATGCTCTCATGACATCCTTCATTTGCGCCCAAGTAGTGATGGGTGGTTCACCTCTTTCCTCACGGCGCTCGATGACTTGTTCCCACCAAATGAGGACATAGTCTTGGAACTCAAGGGATGCCATCGCGATATTCTTCTCTTCTTCATAGTTGTGCAAACGGGAGATTTTGTCGACCTTCAATGCCCATGAAAGGTACTCTTCGGGATCGTTGCTT
This sequence comes from Triticum aestivum, assembly GCF_018294505.1. Lineage (NCBI taxonomy): Eukaryota > Viridiplantae > Streptophyta > Magnoliopsida > Poales > Poaceae > Triticum > Triticum aestivum. The sequence continues at coordinate 253,514,389 of NC_057806.1, read as the reverse complement.
CCATTGAACTTGGGCACGGTGAACTTTAGCTTGCCGTAGCGTTGCTCTTCATTGTGTTGGGGTCGGGGATGATGACGCCCATATTATTGATGATTGTCAAGCTCGTGTTGCTCTTGGTGAGGAGGGTTGTCAACCTCATGTTGCTCTTGTCGTGGAGGATTCCCATTGTCTTCATGCTCTTGGTGAACTTGATGTCCTTGAGGAGCTTGTGGAGGGGCTTGTCGAGCTCGAGGAGGAACTTGAGGAACTTGATGATGCACGCGAGCTTGAAATCTTCATTCATGAGCTTCTTCGCGAAGTGCTTCTTCACGTTCACGAGCTTGTCGGCCTCGGTTGGCTACGGCTCGACTTGAATCTTGGTGGGCTTGTTGCGCCTCAAGTGCTTGAGCTTCACGGAGTTGTTGTTCATGACGTTGTGCCTCGGCATCTTGTGCAACTTGGTGTTGACGTGCTCGCTCTTCCTCTTCATGTTGGTGTTGTCGTTTCCAATCTCGTGCTAGCGTGAAAGCCGCTTGGGTTTGATGTTGTCGGTGCTCTTGAAAGTCGGTGTCGCGTAGAGGATTGAGGCTTGCTTGACGATCGTTGCACGCGGCATGTCGCAGAGTGTTCGTTGTTGGTGTACTTGAGCCGGAGAGGTTGATGTCAGAGTGTCGACTTGAGCGGCTCCGTCTTGATGAGGACGAAGTGGAAGAAGAGCGGTTGAGCAACAAAGCGCGAATCTCATCCATTCTTGCATCGTTCTCTTGCTTGTGATCGTCGAGCTTGTGGTCAAAGTAGTCCCTTGTACGTTGCTCGGAGAGTGGCAAGTCGGCGGCGAGGTTGTCGACGCGTTCACTCATTGCTTGTTGCTCTTGATGCAAAGCACGTTGTGCGCCAAAGAGGTGGCTCTTGGTGACGTAGGAGTTCATGTCATTGTCGTGCTCAATGAAGAGTGGGTTGGTAGAAGTACTGGGCCTATCCATCATTCCAAGAGAAAAATGTGAGTGGTAGAAATAGAAGAACGTATACCAAATGTACCTTGACCGAAGTTGAAGGTGGATCAATGATCACTCCAATGTGGACAAGGAAATAGCACAATTGGCACCAATTCTTGTCAGTTTCTTACACCTACACAAGTGAAAGCTTATGGTGAAGCTTGGTTAGGATGGTGGCACAAAATTTGATGCAATTGTAAGGGAGCTTCAATAATGTTGGAAAAGATTCGCAAGATTGGAATGCAACAAGTAGACCAAGCAATGTAAGGTACACAGAAACACACACGCAAAAAGATGAGTGGGTCGTGCAGCCAAGGATGAGCCAAAATGTGGAATCTACAAAAATGCTCTTGTTGCACAACACTAGAGAGACGCTAGCATGATTGCACAATAGGCGGATACAAAGACGTGTGCACAACCTACTTCGCAAAAATGCAACGACTTCTATCCCAAGTATGCTCTATGCAAGGTGTTTATATGATATTATCCAAGATGATCTAGTATGACAATCTTAATGTTGTATGATGCTATGGTTCTTGCTTAAAAGCTCTTTGCTTATCTTTCCCTTTTTCTTAAAAGCTTGTTTGGCTCTTTATTGTTTGAGCTCTTTTCTCATGCAATGCTTGAAGAACCAAGATAGCAATTGTGTATGCGATGACAACTTTGTGACACAAGAGATGATACCTGATAGAGGCGGGGGTGTCCCAATCTTTCGATGAGATGGTAACTATCGATTTGGTGGAGACGACTTTGACGATCCGACTACAAACGTGCACGATGTTGCGCCTTAGCAATCGCTAAACCAATCTCCAGAGGTTATTGACCACGCCGGTGCACGATCAACCTGACCACGAAGGTCTATTCCTACAAGCAATCGAAGAACGAGCAAGAATATGATAAAAGCAATCTGAATATTGCAAATATGTATGAAGTATTGATAAAGATGGGGATTCGTAAGCGGTCTTGGTCTGGTCGTTGGACACAAACGAAGTACACGAAATTGCAATGGCTAACTTTTAACTAAACAAATCCCAAAGTCTAAACGATGCCCTAAGGGTTGTATATATGGAGGAAGAGGGGGGAATTTCGTGGCCCTTGGTGGAGGGGTCCGAAATCAACCCTATCTCTTGTTTCCCCACACATACGGACTCTAAAAATAGCCTATACTTATGTATTTCGAAATTACATGGGCCTGGCCCAATAATAAGGTGACGCAGCACCTAAAATAGCCTCGGGACGAAATTTATGAAGTGGCATCTTGTATATTTCGTCCAAGGCTTCATGCACCCATTATGGTGGCTTCAAAGTCCTGAAGTCATCACTTGTAACTCCGTTCTTGTTCCCCTTGCGCATGCCATCATCTCCATGCTTGTTCTTGCTCCAATGTTCATCCTTCTCCAAGCTAGGCCCTTCATTTGTAAGCAAAACAAATGTATCCAATTTAGGCAGCATCATATTCTCATGAACATTAGAATCATTACCAAGAAACGAAAGTACCTGGTAATTTAGTTGGCGTGCACGAGCTCTAGTAATTGGTCCAGTATGTATAGCAGCAGGGGCTGTGGGTGTAACAATTGTATTGATGTCCTCATCAATACCAATATATGCACCAAGGATGTATGTTTGCTATGGGAAGTATGATCACTCATGTGCACAAATATCGTTGCCAGCAATACTCAAAAGCTAGTCTCGATGGGAAAGCGGCGCAAAAGAGTAAGGCTATGATGTCTATCAATGTAATGGCAAGAATGATGTATCACGATACCAAGACGAGGTTACCGTTCTCGCTTACGGTATGGTGTCAAAATGGTGGCACGAATACCAAAAAGTAGCCGATGTGGTCGTTGTTGATGACTGATAACCCACAAGTATAGGGGATCGCAACAGTTTTCAAGGGTAGAGTATTCAACCCAAATTTATTGATTCGACACAAGGGGAGCCAAAGAATATTCTCAAGTATTAGCAGCTAAGTTGTCAATTCAACCACACCTGGAAACTTAATATCTGCAGCAAAGTGTTTAGTAGCAAAGTAATATGATAGTAGTGGTAATGGTGGTAAAAGGTAACGGTAGCAAAAGTAATGTTTTTGGTATTTTGTAGTGATGATAACAGTGGCAACGGAAAAGTAAATAAGCGAAGAACAATATATGGAAAGCTCGTAGGCAATGGATCGGTGATGGAGAATTATGCCGGATGCGGTTCATCATGTAGCAGTCATAACCTAGGGTTACACAGAACTAGCTCCAATCCATCAATGTAATGTAGGCATGTATTCCGAATATAGTCATACGTGCTTATGGAAAAGAACTTGCATGACATCTTTTGTCCTACCCTCCCGTGGCAGCGGGGTCCTAGCGAAAACTAAGGGATATTAAGGCCTCCTTTTAATAGAGTACCGGAACAAAGCATTAACACATAGTGAATACATGAACTCCTCAAACTACGGTCATCACCAGTAAGTATCCCGATTATTGTCACTTCGGGGTTAACGGATCATAACAAATAATAGGTGACTATAGACTTGCAAGATAGGATCAAGAACTCTCATATATTGATGAAAACATAATAGATTCAGATCTGAAATCATGGCACTCAGGCCCTAGTGACAAGCATTAAGCATAGCAAAGTCATAGCAACATCAATCTCAGAACATAGTGGATACTAGGGATCAAACCCTAACAAATCTAACTCGATTACATGATAAATCTCATCCAACCCATCACCGTCCAGCAAACCTACGATGGAATTACTCACGCACAGCGGTGAGCATCATGAAATTGGTGATGGAGGAAGGTTGATGATGACGATGGCGAAGGATTCCCCTCTCCGGAGCCCCGAACAGACTCCAGATCAGCCCTCCCAAGAGAGTTTAGGGCTTGGCGGCAGCTCCATATCGTAAAACGCGATGATTCCTTCTTCTCTGGTTTTTTCTCCTTGAAAGTGAATATATGGAGTCCAGGTTGAGGTCGGTGGAGAGTCAGGGGGCCCATGAGGCAGGGGGCGCGCCCAGGGGGCAGGCGCGCCCCCACCCTTGTGGACAGGTGGGGCACCCCCTGACGTGGATCTTCCTTCCAATATTCATTATATATTCCAAAATAATGCTCCGTTGATTTTCAGGTCATTCCAAGAACTTTTATTTCTACACAAAAATAACACCATGGTAATTCTGGTGAAAACAGCGTCAGTCTAGCTTAGTTCTATTCAAATCATGCAAGTTAGAGTCCAAAACAAGGGCAAAAGTGTTTGGAAAAGTAGATACGACGGAGACGTATCAACTCCCCCAAGCTTAAACCTTTGCTTGTCCTCAAGCAATTCAGTTGATAAACTGAAAGTGATAAAGAAAAACTTTTACAAACTCTGTTTGCTCTTGTTGTTGTAAATACGTAAAGCCAGCATTCAAAGTTTTCAGCAAAGATTATGAACTAACCATATTGATAATAACATTTAGGTCTCATGTTTACTCATATCAATGACATAATCAACTAGCGAGCAATAATAATAAATCTCGGATGACAACACTTTCTCAAAACAATCATGTTATGATATAACAAGATGGTATCTCACTAGCCCTTTCTGAGACCGCAAAACATAAATGCAGAGCACCTTTAAAGATCAAGGACTGACTAGACATTGTAATTCACGGTAAAAGAGATCCAGTCAAGTCATACTCAATGTAAACTAACAGTAATGAATGCAAACGATAGCGGTGCTCTCCAACTGGTGCTTTTTAATAAGAGGAGGATGACTCAACATAAAAGTAAATAGATAGGCCCTTCGCAGAGGGAAGCAGGGATTTGTAGAGGTGCTAGAGCTCGGTTTTGAAATAGATATGAATAAAATTTTGAGCGGTATACTTTCATTGTCCGCATAACAACCAAGAGATGGTGATATCTTCCATGCTACACACATTATAGGCGGTTCCCAAACAAAACGGTAAAGTTTATACTCCCCCTCCACCAACAAGCATCAATCCATGGCTTACTCGAAACAACGAGTGCCTCCAACTAACAAGAGTCCCGGGGGAGTTTTGTTTGCAATTATTTTGATTTGATTTGCATAAAGCATGGGACTGGGTATCTCGGTGACCACCCATTTTCTCGTGAGTGAGGAGCGGAGTCCACTCCTCTTGAGAATAACCCGCCTAACATGGAAGATACGAACAGCCCTAGTTGATACATGAGCTATTCGAGCATACAAAACAGGATATTTATTTGAAGGTTTAGAGTTTGGCACATACAAATTTACTTGGAACGGCAGGTAGATACCGTATATAGGTAGGTATGGTGGACTCATATGGAATAACTTTGGGGTTTATGGGATTGGGCGCACAAGCAGTATTCCCGCTTAGTACAGGTGAAGGCTATCAAAAGACCAGGAAGCGACCAGCTAGAGAGCGGCAACAGTCATGAACCTGCATTAAAATTAATCAACACCGAATGCAAGCATGAGTAGGATATAATGCACCATTAACATAAATATCGTAGAGGCTATGTTGATTTTGTTTCAACTACATGCGTGAACATGTGCCAAGTCAAGCCACTCGAATCGTTCAAAAGAGGATATCATCCTATCATACCACATCACAACCATTTTAATAGCATGTTGGCACGCAAGGTGAACCATTATAAGCTCGTAGCTAATCAAGCATGGCATAAGAAACTATAATCTTTAATTGTCATTGCAAACATGTTTATTCATAATAGGCTGAATCAGGAATGATGAACTAATCATATTTACAAAAACAAGAGAGGTCGAGTTCATACCAGCTTTTCTCATCTCAATAAGTTCATCATATAATCATCATTATTGCCTTTCACTTGCACGACCAAATAGTGTGGATAATAATAATAGTGCACGTGCATTGGACTAAGCTGGAATCTGCAAGCATTCAATTCAAGAGAGAAGACAAGGTAACATGGGCTCTTTGTTAGATCAACGACAATGCATATAAGAGCCATTTTAACATTTTCATTATGTTCTTCTCCTATCGACCCCCAAAGGGAAGAAAAGAAATAAAACTATTTACACGGGAAAGCTCCCAACAAGCAAAAGAAGAATGAGAACTCTTTTTGGGTTTTCTTTTTAATTACTACTACAATCATGGAAACTAAACTAATTAAAAGCTACAACTTTTTTTATTTTTTATTAAGGTTTATTAAACACACAAGAAGAAAGCATAAAAAGGAAAATAAACTAGCATGCATGATACAATGAAAAAGTATAAGCACCGACAACTAGCAGTGAGTGTGTGAACATGAATGTAATGTCGATGAGAGATACGTACTCCCCCAAGCTTAGGATTTTGGCCTAAGTTGGTCTATGGCCACGGTTGGCCTGCAGATATCCAAAGTGATAGTTGGGGTCGTACTGGGATGCAGCAGCTATTGCCTCATGAGCTGCCGCTTGGAGACGGGCCGTCTTCGTCCTCCTCTTATACTCGTCCGCCTTGATAGAGGCGGGGTGTCCCGATCTTTCGATGAGATGATAACTATCGATTTGGTGGAGATGACTTTGACGATCCGACTACAAACGTGCACGACGTTGCGCCTTAGCAATCGCTAAACCAACTCCGAGAGGTTATTGATCACGCCGGAGCACAATCAACCTGACCACGAAGGTCTATTCCTGCAAGCAATCGAAGAACAAGCAAGAATATGATAAAAGCAATCTGAATAATGCAGGTATATATGAAGTATTGATAAAGGTGGGGATCCGTAAGCGGTCTTGGTCTGGTCGTTGGACACAAACGAAGTACACGAAGTTGCAATGGCTAACTTTTAAGTAAACAAATCCCAAGGAAAAGCTACTAGATGGATCTACTTATATAGGAGCAAGGGGTGGAGGCCAAGAAGGTGGGAGGACGTCCCAAGGCAGCCTAAAACTAAATCTAGGTCGTACAAGGCCAATGGGCCCAAGTGGAGGTGATGTAACACCTTTGGACTTGTAGTTTGACTCGGATTCTGCTGCAGCATCAGATTGTTTCGTCCACAACTCAACTCTCCAGATGAATTTGAAGGTGATTCCAGTTGGGTTGGAAAGTGCACGAAATCTAGTTTCCAACAAAAAAAGAATCACCCAATTCGGAGTTCGTATGAAAAACTTGTGTGCGTTTTGAGTCAGGTGTGTCTGTGCAGTCCGAATCTGAATCCAGAACGTGAGAGACTTGGACTCTATCTTCTCTTGGGCCAAAAGTGACGTGAGAGAACGTTTTGGACAGAAAATAAACATCTCTTTCTTCCTTATCTTCATATGTGGATTGTACAAATGTCCCATACACCTGCAATTAGACAAAACACAAAAATGTGTGAAGTATTTTTGTTCTGGATAACATAAATAGATTATTGAATAGTTTGCACTAGAAATCACCTGACAAATATGCATATATACAATATTTTTGGTCATATCCAAGGTAGTCATGTCCTCATCATCCTCCCCTTCTTGAAAATAAAGCCGTCCTCGGCGTTGCTTAATCTGAAATGTGGCTAGCAAAAGAGACAAGGTGTACATGTTGTATATGTATATGTCATCCATTTTTACTTCCCTTGATTTTTGCATATATGACACATGAATAGATGAGTAACTTGCATAGTTCATAAAATCTAAAGCCAAAAAATTAGCACAAGAAGTAGAAGGCATGAAAATATTGCAACTCAGTTTGCACATATAAGTGAAGCTCTTATTCATTTCAAGAGTTGATATGATTGTTCCTTCAACTACTAAGCATACTATGACAACCACATCCGTTGTTGTCAGGACTACATCACCTCCACCATGTGACACATCGCCCGGGTTGGAAAGTGCACGAAATCTAGTTTCCAACAAAAAAAGAATCACCCAATTCGGAGTCCGTATGAAAAACTTGTGTGCGTTTTGAGTCAGGTGTGTCTGTGCAGTCCGAATCTGAATCCAGAACGTGAGAGACTTGGACTCTATCTTCTCTTGGGCCAAAAGTGACTTGAGAGAACGTTTTTGACAGAAAATAAACATCTCTTTCTTCCTTATCTTCATATGTGGATTGTACAAATGTCCCATACACCTGCAATTAGACAAAACACAAAAGTGTGTGAAGTATTTTTGTTCTGGATAACATAAATAGATTATTGAATAGTTTGCACTAGAAATCACCTGACAAATATGCATATATGCAATATTTTTGGTCATATCCAAGGTAGTCATGTCCTCATCACGCCTCCTCCCTGGTTATAACATATCTCCCTTTTCCCTGAAAGTCAAAGAAAGCAGGGGCAGGGAGAGCGACATGATAGGTGTGTCGTCTGTCAAAGATTAGTCGGTACTGTAGGAACTGATCGTTCCTCTCAACAAACTGATGACAAACCATGGCCTCATAATCCAAATAAACAAGAGGCAACTCAATATCATACCCACGTATGGGTACACCAAGAAAATTAGCCAGACGGGTTGCATAAATTCCACCGAAGAAATCTCCACTAAATCTATTATTATGCAACCTACGTGCAACAATGGCTCCCAAATTATAATGTCTATCTTCTAAAGTAGCACTCCTGAGAACACTGAGATCAGGGACACACATGTGACATGCTTCATCCTTACCATTTATGCACCTACCTATGAAGAGAGCAAAATAATGTATAGCAGGAAAATGAATGCTCCCTATGGTAGCGTGTGTTATGTCTCTAGATTCCCTCATAGTTATACTAGCAAGAAAATCTCTAAATTTAGATTTGCGAGGTTCATTAGGACTACCCCATTGTGGAAGTTTGCAAGTAGTGTTAAAATCCTCTAAGTCCATAGTATAAGAATTTTCATAGAGATCAAACAGGACAGTTTGAGAATTGCGTGATGATGAAAATTCAAACCTCCTCACAAAGGAATCAGTGAGATAGTGGTACTGGCGGCATTTGTCTGCCTCAAAGCTCTCAAGATCAGCATTACACACATATGAGTTAAATTCTTCATTGATTCCCACTCGATCCATAAAGTCCTCTGAAGGCCATTCACAAGCCCGTACATGAGCTTCCCTCGGTGGTTCTTCGTCGGCATCGCGCATTGCGAGCCTGGGTCCTTGCTTCCTTGAAGGACCACCTTGGTACATTTTCCTAAACATATTTCTTCCTCTGAAAAATTTCTGAAATTTTAGTAACTTCAAAATAAAAGTGAACCAAACTCAACAATATTGATAGCAACTACTCCTACAAGTGCCTAGAGGCAATATCATGCATCAAAACTACTTTTGACCATACAAATTTGACATGCAAGCTCAAGAACAGGGTCACCTAAGCAGCAAAAATATGCAATGAATAAAGCACTTGAACAAAAACTAGTTGGACCTGGACGAGTCACATACCAAAGAACAATCCCCCAGAATAGTTTTGTGATAGGTGCTTTGAGCAAGGAGATCAAAAATGGTAGCAAAATGAGATTGGACTCGGGTTTGAGCTGGTTAGTGGTGTTTGTGGGAGGAAGAAGGAGTGTGTGGTAGCTGGAATAAGTGGAGGGGAGGCACCATGGGCCCACGAGGCAGGGGGCGCGCCCAGGGGTAGGGCGCGCCCTCCACTCTCGTGGCTAGGTGCTTGCTCCCCTATTGTGTTCTCAGTGCCAGATATTCTCAAATATTCTAGAACAAATCATATTTAAATTTCAGGGCATTTGGAGAACTTTTATTTTCGGGGCATTTTTATTGCATGGATAATTCAGAAAACAGACATAAATTACTATTTTTGATTTATTTAATATAAATAACAGAAAGTAAAAAGAGGGTACAGAGAGTTGTGTTTCTAAATTCATCCATCTCATGCTCATCAAAAGGAATCCACTAACAAGGTTGATCAGGTCTTGTTAACAAACTCATTCCGAATAACATGGAACTGGAGAGTTTTCGAATAACACTAGGTTACGTCAACGGGGATATGCACATCCGCAACAATAAGAATATCATATTTCTTCTTGACAGTAGGAAGAGGAAATTCAAAACCTCCAAAAATAATCGATGTAATTTTTCCAATAGAGTTTATACTATGAACTTGAGGTTGTTTCCTTGGAAAGTGTACCGTATGCTCATTGCCATTAACATGAAAAGTGGAATTGCCTTTGGTGCAATCAATAACAGCCCCTCTAGTATTCAAAAAGGGTCTTCCAAGAATAATAGACATATTATCGTCCTTAGGAATATCAAGAATAACAAAGTCCGTTAAAATAGTAACGTTTGCAACCACAGCAGGCACATCCTCACAAATACCGACAGGTATAGCAGTTGATTTATCAGCCATTTGCAAAGATATTTCAGTAGGTGTCAACTTATTCAAATCAAGTCTACGATATAAAGAGAGAGGCATAACATTAACACCGGCTCCAAGATCACATAAAGCAGTTTTAACATAGTTTCTTTTAATGCAGCATGGTATAGTTGGTACTCCGGGATCTCCTAGTTTCTTTGGTATTCCACCTTTAAAAGTATAATTAGCAAGCATGGTGGAAATTTCAGCTTCCGGTATCTTTCTTTTATTAGTAACAATTTCTTTCATATACTTAGCATAAGGATTCATTTTGAGCATATCAGCCAAATGCATACACAAGAAGATAGGTCTAATCATTTCAACAAAGCGCTCAAAATCCTCATCATCCTTTTTCTTGGATGGTTTAGGAGGAAAAGGCATGGGTTTCTGAACCCATGGTTCTCTTTCTTTACCGTGCTTCCTAGTAACAAGGTCTCTCTCTTATCATAGTGTTGATGCTTTGATTGTGGGTTATCAAGATCAACAACAGGTTCAATCTCTACTTCATTGTCATTACTAGGTTGAGCATCAATATGGGCATCATCATTAACATTATTACTAGGTTCATGTTCATTACCAGATTGTGTTTCAGCATCAGAAATAGAAATATCATTAGGATTCTCATGTGTGTCAATAACAGGTTCACTAGAAGCATGCAAAGTCCTATCATTTTTCCTTTTATTCCTTTTAGAAGGACTAGGTGCATCAATAATATTTCTCTAAGAATCTTGCTCAATTCTCTTAGGATGGCCTTCAAGATACAAAGGTTTCCGAGTCATTTGACCACCTTTAGTCATAACTCTAACAACATTATCATTTTTCTTACTATTTAATTCATTGAGCAAATCATTCTGAGCTTTAAGTACTTGTTCTACTTGAGTGGTAACCATAGAAGCATGTTTACTAATAAGTTTAAGTTCACCTTTAACATTAGCCATATAATCACGCAAGTGTTCAAGCATATGAGCATTGCGTTCTAATTCCCTACCAAAATAAGCATTGAAGTTTTCTTGTTTAACCATAATGTCATCAAACTCGTCCAAGCATGGGCTAGCAAGCTTAGTAAATGGGATTTCATCTTTATCATATCTATAGAGAGAATTTACTTTACTACCTGTGTCGGTTTATCAAGACCATGTATTTCTTCAATAGGAGGTAAATTAAGACTATGTATTTCTTCAATAGGAGGTAAATTCTTAACATCTTCACCTTTAATACATTTTTCCTTCATAGATTTCTTTGCCTCTTGCATATCTTCAGGACTGAGAAATAGAATACCCCTTTTCTTCGGAGTTGGCTTAGGAGTTGGTTCAGGAATTGGATTAGGAATTGGATCAGGAAGTGTCCAATTATTTTCATTAGTAAACATATTATTCAATAGAATTTCAGCTTCATCTGGTGTTCTTTCCCTAAAAACACAACCAGCACAACTATCCAGGTGGTCTCTGGAAGCATCGGTTAGTCCATTATAAAAGATATCAAGTATTTCATTTTTCTTAAGAGGATGATCAGGCAAAGCATTAAGTAATTGGAGAAGCCTCCCCAAGCTTGTGGGAGACTCTCTTCTTCAATTTGCACAAAAATGTATATTTCCCTTAAAGCAGCTTGTTTCTTATGAGCGGGGAAATTTTGGAAGAGAAGTAATAAATCATATCCTGGGGACTACGCACACAACCAGGATCAAGAGAATTAAACCATATCTTAGCATCACCCTTTAATGAGAATGCAAATATCTTAAGGATATAATAGTAGCGAGTTTTCTCATCATTAGTGAACAGGGTTGCTGAGGGAGTCCTGAATTAGGGGGTCTCCGGATAGCCGGACTATATCCATTGGCCGGACTGTTAGAGTATGAAGATACAAGATTGAAGACTTCGTCCCGTGTCCGGATGGGACTCTACTTGGCGTGGAAGGCAAGCTTAGGCAACACAGATATGTATATCTCCTCCTTTGTAACCGACCTTGTGTAACCCTAGCTGTAACACCCCGGATATGACTTTCCCAATATGTAATCCAACTCTTGCCGCTTCTGGCCTTAAGTTATTTTATTTTCTCGGGTTCGGGTCTTTGTCTCCATGTGTTGTTATCGTTGTCATGCATCTCATATCATGTCATCATGTGCATTGCATTTGTATACGTGTTCATCTCATGCATTCGAGCATTTTCCCCGTTGTCCGTTTTGCATTCCAGCGCTTCGTTCTCCTACGGTGGTCATTTCTACCTTTCTTTCTTGTGTGGGGATTAAACATTTCCGGATTGGACCTAGACTTGCCAAGCGGCCTTGGTTTACTACCGGTAGACCGCCTGTCAAGTTTCGTACCATTTGGACTTCGTTTGATGCTCCAACGGTTAACCGAGGGACCGAAAAGGCCTCGTGTGTGTTGCAGCCCAACACCCTTCCAATTTGGCCCAAAACCCACCAAAACCCTTTCCATCATCTAGAGCGTTCGATCACGACCGCGTGGCCGAAAACCGCACCTCATTTGGACTCTCCTAGCTCCCTCTATGCCTATATATAGACCCCTCATTCCAAATCTCGAATCCCCTCGTCTCTAACCCTAAAAAATTGCCCCGCCGCCACCGGACACGTCCGCCCCGCCGTCGGACGAATCCCGCCACCGCCTCCGGCCAATCAGCGAGCGCCAAGTGGCCCGCGCCCACTTCCCCGCCGCCGGCCCGGGAGGCCCGAACCGGGCCCCCGAGGCCCATCGCGCGCCGCCAGCCGTCCGCCCCCACCGCCTCTCCTCTCCCGCGATGGTGCCGGACCACCGCCGCCGTCCCTTCACCGCCCTTCGCCGGCCTGCCGCCGCCCCGCTCCGGCGGGCTTCTCCTCCACCGCCCGGAGTCCGCCGCCCGCCGCGGACGTCGTCCTCCACCGCCCGGCGCTCCGGCCGCTCCTCCCCAACCCCGGCGAGTCCCTCCTCCGCGTCGGCCAACGAACTCCGGTGAGCTCCGTGATCTCTGGCGAGACCTCGAACCGCGTGCGGATCCAGATCTAAAACTTGCACGGTTGACTTTCTCCCGAAACCCTAGCTCATGTTGCCCTGTTCATCGTGCCGTAACTTTGCATCCGTAACTCCATTTTGCGCATATAGCATATCAAAATGTTCGTCTCGGAGAGTACATCATTTTATTCCATTGCGTCATTTTCATTTGAGTTCATATTGATGCCCGAAATGCTGTTAGAAGAGTGCTACTTGAGATAATTGTCAGATCTGCTGCTTCATTTAGATATTTGTCATTTTTGCCATGATTATTGTGTGCATGATATGCCCATGAGCTCTACATATGTTTTGTTAAGGGTTTTGCCATCTTTCCAGAGGTGCAACCCATGTATTTTTATGATGTGTGTGGTGACGAGCACAAGCTTGCAAAGTGAGGCACTTGGTAATGCTGATTTCAGGGACTTAGCATTTCCACTAAGTCCTTGAGCTGTTTATCTCATATGGCCATATGTTCATGTTGTTTCCTAGTGATCCGTGCCTCTTTTGAGGATGATCAGTAAGGATATTTTGTTAATCTTGTAGTGCTCTATCCATCCATGTCTTTGTTTGCAATTATGGAGCACCCTAGCTTGAGTCAATCGAGTTCTACTTTTGCTATTTCGTGAATCTGGGCAGATTGTCTACTTGTTAGCGATTTTGCCGATGATGTTGTAGTTGATCCGTGCATGCTATGTTATTGTTCTTGCCATGTCTAGCTTGCATTTTGTGTATTCTTGATGGCTTTATGCTTAGCTTGTCATGACTTGCTCTGTAGTGAGTGCATCGAGCTTGTAAACATGCCTACTTGATATCTGTTTTCAGCATGCTCCAGTTTTCACTAAGTCTGAGAACTGATTATGTTTTTGCCATGTTCACATGCTTGCAATTGTATTTTCTGATCCCTTTTGGCTCAAGGTCACTAAGGGACTTTTGTTAAGCTCTTTGAGTAGCCCCATGCCATGATTTACTTTGCCATGTTCAGGTTGATGAGGACATCAATACCATTGTTACACCCATAGCCCCTACTGTTACATATACTGGACCAATTACTAGAGCTCGCGCATGCCAATTAAATTACCAGGTACTTTCGTTTCTTGGTAATGATTCTAATGTTCATGAGATAATGATGCTACCTAAATTGGATACATTTGTTTTGCTTACAAATGAAGGGCCTAGCTTGGAGAAGGATGAACATTGGAGCAAGAACACGCATGGAGTTGATGGCATGCGCAAGGGGATCAAGAACGGAGTTACAAGTGATGATTTCAGGACTTTGAAGCCGCCATAAGGAGTGCATGAAGCCTTGGACGAAATATACAAGATGCCACTTCATAATATTCGTCCATAGGCTATTCTAGGTGCTGCGTCACCTTATTAATGGGCCAGGCCCATGTAATTTCGAAATACTTAAGTATAGGCTATTTTTAGAGTCCGTATGTGTGGGGAAACAAGAGTTAGGGTTGGTTTCGGACCCCACCCTCAAGGGCCACGAAATCCCCCCTCTTCCTCCATATATACAACCCTTAGGGCGTCGTTTAGACGTTGGGTTTTGTTTAGATTAAAAGTTCGCCATAGCTGCAACTTCGCGTACTTCGTTTGTGTCCAACGACCAGACCAAGACGTCACAGAACCCCACCTTGATCAATAAAGCTTTCATCTTATATTCGCAATATCCCGATTGCAATCTCGGTTTCTTGCTTGTTCTTCGTTTGCTCGCAGGAAACAGACCCTCGTGGTCAGGTTGATCGTGCTCCGGCGTGGTCAATAACCCTCGGAAGTTGGTTTAGCGATTGCTAAGGCGCGACGTCTCACACGTTCATAGTCGGATCGTCAAGGTCCACTCCCACAGAAAACGATAGCCAGCATCTCATCGAAACATCGGGACACCTTAGCCTCTATCAAGTGGTATCAGATTTCCAGGTTGCTCGGTGAGATTTTACAGTTTTTCGTAGATTAGATCGAGTCTGTTCTTCATACCTACAGTCCACGAAAAAGCCAGAAAAAAATTTAGGGTTAGTTCATCATATCCGAACCAATCTGAGCCTTTGCATAATCTTTTTAGGGTTTTTGCTTTGTTGAATTTGCGGTTGCATCGTCGTGTCAAGTTGCTGGTCTTAGAGTCTAGTCTTTTAGAGTTTCGAGTTCTGGTCATAAGTTGTCACGCCGCCGCCGCACCATCATCATCGCCCATCTACCACTTTTGCTTATCCGCCACCGCTCTGAATCCATATCCATATACCACCACCAATCTGTATCCATATACCACCACCAATCTGTATCCATATACCACCACCGCTACCATATACCACCACCGCTGCCATATACCACAACCATATATCCACCACCAATCCGAGTTCTTCTCATATTAGGTTTGTTCTTGAGATCAATCTAAATTCTGATTCGTGTTTCCCTGCCTGCGTAGGTCTCGAAAAAAAAATTTCCCTATCCTATTTTTACGCTTTTCTGAGTCTTTTGAGCCACGTGCCATCATAGTGATTTTTTGTCGCACTTCTTCGTCGTCGCTGCCCTGATTTCCGAAAAAAGTGAAAAAAAAATTCATGCCCATCCTATCAGTTTGACGAGGGAAGAGTTTTGAGACACTCGCCATTATAGTGATTTTCCGCAAAAAAAAAGAGGAGCGCAAAAAAAGGAGCGCAAAAAAAAGAGCGAAAAAAAAGAGTTCCAGAGTGTGCTTTTCCCTTATTTACGTGCAGCGCCGTGATTTTGTTAGTGTTCTAGGCTCGCGTCTCTAGCACGGTCTAGCCTAGGACCAGCACAGTACCATCGTTGAGCGTTTATTCAATTTTGCATCTCTGAATTGATTATTGCTGACCCTTTTTGCTACCATACTATAAGCCTTCCCAGCTCCACATACATCTACGTTGTGCGTTTGACTCTCCCTGGCAATCGCTCTATCCAAGCTTTTGAGAGTTTTGACTACAACGGTTGCCGATCACCGCCTGCTGCTGGGTAAGAACTGGTAAGAATTTGAGATTTGCTTGACGGATTTGTGACACCCGCCACCACCACCACTTGTTAGTAGTCTGTAGGATCATATTCTTGTGTGTTTCTATTGCTGCTAACCATGCCAGGATCACAAGCCGACGAGACTAACTGGGAGAACTTGACGAACAAGGAGCTTCATGATACGTTTCAACAAATGATGAGTGGACAGGTGCAAGATGTGATAAACAGATTTGAAGAGGCCATGGAGAAGATAGATGGCATGGAGAAGACGTTTGAAACAAAGCTCGATAACAAGTTTGCTGAATTGCTTTCGCGTTTTCCACCACCACCACCGGCTGCTCCTGCCGCACCTCGTCAACAACAGCAACAACATCGACTACCTCCACGTCGGGAAACAACCCTCCGCCGAGCGAGCCGTGTCCCTCTTCAGTCGGGCCAAACTGCTGGTGCTGCTGTTGATACTTCTGTGGCTCCTACTGCTGATGTGGAGGAGGATGATTATGTGGGAGATTATGAGGATGAGGTTGATCAAAATCAGAAGTACGTGCCACCACCAGCACAGCAACCACCAGGTCGTCCACATGCAAATAATGGCAATGGTAGGGCTCACCCTCAGGTACGAGATCATGACCAAAGAAAATGACCTATATATGACCAAAAATATTGATGATGAGGACATGACTACCTTGGATATGACCAAAAATATTGCATATATGCATATTTGTCAGGTGATTTCTAGTGCAAACTATTCAATAATCTATTTATGTTATCCAGAACAAAAATACTTCACACACTTTTGTGTTTTGTCTAATTGCAGGTGTATGGGACATTTGTACAATCCACATATGAAGATAAGGAAGAAAGAGATGTTTATTTGCTGTCCAAAAAGTTCTCTCACGTCACTTTTGGCCCAAGAGAAGATAGAGTCCAAGTCTCTCACGTTCTGGATTCAGATTCGGACTGCACAGACACACCTTACTCAAAATGCACACAAGTTTTTCATACGGACTCCGAATTGGGTGATTCTTTTTTTGTTGGAAACTAGATTTCGTGCACTTTCCAACCCAATTGGAATCACCTTCAAATTCGTCCGGAGCGTTGAGTTGTGGACGAAACAATCTGATGCTGCAGCAGAATCCGAGTCAAACTACAAGTCCAAAGGTGTTACATCACCTCCACTTGGGCCCATTGGCCTTGTACGACCTAGATTTAGTTTTAGGCTGCCTTGGGACGTCCTCCCACCTCCTTGGCCGCCACCCCTTGCCCCTATATAAGTAGATCCATCTAGTAGCTTTTCCTTGGGATTTGTTTAGTTAAAAGTTAGCCATTGCAACTTCGTGTACTTCGTTTGTGTCCAACGACCAGACCAAGACCGCTTACGGATCCCCACCTTTATCAATACTTCATATATATTCGCAATATTTAGATTGCTTTTATCATATTCTTGCTCGTTCTTTGATTGCTTGCAGGAATAGACCTTCGTGGTCAGGTTGATCGTGCTCCGGCGTGGTCAATAACCTCAGGAGATTGGTTTAGCGATTGCTAAGGCGCAACGTCGTGCACGTTTGTAGTCGGATCGTCAAAGTCGTCTCCACCAAATCGGTAGTATCATCTCATCGAAAGATCGGGACACCCCGCCTCTATCAAGTGGTATCAGTTTTCAGGTTGCTCGGTGAGAATTTCCAGTTTTTCCTAGATTAGATTTTTTTCTTACCTATTGTCCAAGAAAAAGCCACAAAAAAAAGTTAGATCTGTTCATCCTTTATCCAAGCCAGTCTGAGCCTTTGCAATTTTCTATTCATTGCTTGCATAGTTGAATTATCGGTTGCATCGTCGTGTCAGTTGCTGGTCTTAGTGTCTAGTTCCTTTAGAGTTTCGAGTTCTGTTCACATTAGTCACGCCGCCGCTGCATCATTATCCCTTCTGCTGTCCACCATCCCATCTATTAATTTCCACCACGTGCTATGCACTGTTCATTGTCATAATCATAGTTGAGGTCATTCACATCTTCGCCTGATCCAATCTGCATCTTATCTAGTTTGTCTTGGAAAGAGGGAGAAAAAAAAGATAGAGAAAAAAAGAGAAAAAAAGGAAAGAAAAAGAGAGAGAAGAAAAAGGAAAAAAAGAGTGAGAAAAAAAGAGAGAAGAAAAAAAAATTGGATCTATCTAGAATCAATCTCGTACCTGATTTCGGATTGGAATCTGTTTTGCGCACTGTTCAGTAAAACAGGTGTATCTTCCTCATACGAAGTCCGTTTTGGCTCCGTGAGTATTCAAATTGAAGCTAGCGATGAGCCGCATCTAAATAGTTGCAGAAGCTAGTTCAATATTTGACACCTCAAAATCGGCTTCTAAAAAGGTCTTTTTGCCCTCCGAAGTTCGTGAACACAGCTTGTTCCAATTTTTCAGGCCAGTTTTAGAATTCTTTAACTCCTCATATCAACTCGGAATTGAGTGATTCTTGTTGCATTGGAAAGCTTGAGTTAGTAGCATTCTTTGAAAGAATTTATCAGAAAATTGGCTCAAACTTTTCAAGAGGAAAGTTGGAGAGAGTTGTTGTATATCCTGCGTGGCAGTTGTTTTTCATCATTACCTTCACTACCGTTGTGATCTTCACTTATATCTTGCTGTCCAGAGCTACTTAGTATCCTTGATTGATTCTAATTGTGCTACGCTGTGACCTCATTAGTGTTCTAGGCTCGCGTCTCTAGTCCGGTCTAGCCTAGGACCAGCACAGTACCGTCGTTGAGCGTTTATTCAACATTGCATCTCTGAATTGATTATTGCTAATCTTTTGCTACCATATATAGCCAACCCAGCTCCACATATTTCTACACCGTGTATACGTACGCTCCCCTGGCAATCGCTTTACTCAATATTCGGAGTTACTTGACACCGCAGGTTGCCGATCACCGCCTGCTGCATGGTAAGAACTTGTAAGACATTGATATTTGCTTTACTGTGAGCGTTTTACCACCACATCCTAGTAGTTATAGGAACATTATTTTTGGATTTTGTTTCTTGTTCTACTAATCATGACAGGATCCAGAGTCAATTCATGGGCTTTGTCGATCGCGGGAGACGTGCCACCACCTTTGCAAATACCACAACCGTCACGAGAGGTGCACAAACATCCAAATGCACATGATCAGGTTAATGTATCTATACCACCATTTAATGGCCGTTTTAAACCTGCTTTATATATTGAATGGGAGTTCGACATAAAAAATATATTTGCTTCCCATAATTTTGATGAACATAAAAAGGTTAAGGTTGCGGTTGGTTCTTTCACTGGTTATGCTTTGGTTTGGTGGAGTGAATATTGTCGGTTACACCCTGATTATATACCTACTACTTGGGATGATTTGAAACTTGCCATGCGACATACTTTCGTCCCTGCTTATTATACTCGTGACATGATTAAGAAGTTGCAGCACTTAAAACAAGGTAGTGAAACTGTAACAAAATATTATGATGATTTACGAACTACCTTGTTGCATTCCTCTTTAGAAGAAAGTGAAGATGATTTTATGGATAGATTTTGGGGAGGATTAAACCGTGATATTCAAGAGATACTAATTCATGAAGAGTGTTATCCTATGGACCATTTGTTTCATCTTGCTTGCAAAGCTGAACAGGAAATAAAATGACGTGTTGGCCACGAGGAGAACAAGCGCACGGTGCACATTCCAAGAGTTGATATGATTGTTCCTTCAACTACTAGGCATACTATGACAACCACATCCGTTGTTGTCTGATGAGGACATCAATACAATTGTTACACCCACAGCCCCTGCTGCTATACATACTGGACCAATTACTAGAGCTCGTGCATGCCAACTAAATTACCAGGTACTTTCGTTTCTTGGTAATGATTCTAATGTTCATGAGAATATGATGCTGCCTAAATTGGATACATTTGTTTTGCTTACAAATGAAGGGCCTAGCTTGGAGAAGGATGAACATTGGAGCAAGAACAAGCATGGAGATGATGGCATGCGCAAGGGAAACAAGAACGGAGTTACAAGTGATGATTTCAGGACTTTGAAGCCACTATAATGGGTGCATGAAGCCTTGGACGAAATATACAAGATGCCACTTCATAAATTTCGTCCGGAGGCTATTTTAGGTGCTGCGTCACCTTATTATTGGGCCAGGCCCATGTAATTTCGAAATACATAAGTATAGGCTATTTTTAGAGTCCGTATGTGTGGGGAAACAAGAGATAGGGTTGATTTCGGACCCCTCCACCAAGGGCCACGAAATTCCCCCCTCTTCCTCCATATATACAGCCCTTAGGGCATCATTTAGACTTTGGGGTTTTGTTTAGATTAAAAGTTCGCCATAGCTGCAACTTCGCGTACTTCGTTTGTGTTCAACGACCAGACAAAGGCGTAACAGAACCGCACCTTGATCAATAAAGCTTTCATCTTATATTCGCAATATCCAGATTGCAATCTCAGTTTCTTGCTTGTTCTTCGTTTGCTCGCAGGAAACAGACCCTCGTGGTCAGGTTGATCGTGCTCCGGCGTGGTCAATAACCTCTCGGAGTTGGTTTAGCGATTGCTAAGGCGCGACGTCCTCGCACGTTCGTAGTCGGATCGTCAAAGTCGACTTCCACCAAAGCGATATCCATCATCTCATCGAAAGACGGGACACCTTTGCCTCTATCAAGTGGTATCAGATTTCCAGGTTGCTCGGTGAGATTTTACAGTTTTTCGTAGTTTAGATCGAGTCTGTTCTTCATACCTACAGTCCACGAAAAAGCCACACAAAAAAAATTAGGGTTAGTTCATCCTATCCGAACCAATCTGAGCCTTGCATAATCTTTTTAGGGTTTTGCTTTGTTGAATTTGCGGTTGCATCGTCGTGTCTAGTTGCTGGTCTTAGAGTCTAGTCTTTTAGAGTTTCGAGTTCTGGTCATCAGTTGTCACGCCGCCGCCGCACCATCATCATCGCCCCTGCCATCTACCACCACCGCTTATCCGCCACCGCTCCGAATCCGTATCCATATACCACCACCAATCCGTGTCCATATACCACCACCGATCCATATCCATATACTACCACCGCTACCACCACCGCTGCCATATACCACCACCATATATCCACCACCAATCCGAGTTCTTTGCTTATTAGGTTTGTTTTCGGGATCCATCTAGATTCCGATTCGTGTTTCCTTGCCGGAGTAGGTTTCGGAAAAAAAAAAGAGTCGGGTAGCCACGCTCCGTTTAGGCCCAAAATTTTTCGAAAACGCATTTTTCGAAAAAATTTCTGGCTATCCTATTTTTAGGTGTTTCTGAGTGTTTTGAGATAGGTGCCATTATAGGAAGTTTTTTTTGACCCGTTTCCAGTTTTTGGGTCCGGGCAGTCAAAAAAAAAAATTGGTCAAGAAAATTTCGTGCCCATCCTGTCAGTTTGAGCTAAGAAGAGTTTTGAGACACTCGCCATTATAGTGATTTTTCGCAAAAAAAAAGCAGCGCAAAAAAAGAAAGAGCGCAAAAAAAAAGAGCGAAAAAAAAATTCCAGAGTGTGCTTTTCCCTTGTTTACGTGCCGCGCCGTGATTTTGTTAGTGTTCTAGGCTCGCGTCTCTAGCACACTCTAGCCCAGGACCAGCACAGTACCGTCGTTGAGCGTTTATTCAACTTTGCATCTCTGAATTGATTATTGTTGACCTTTTTTGCTACCATATTATAAGCCTTCCCAGCTCCACATACATCTACGTCGTGCGTTTGACTCTCCCTGGTAATCGCTCTATCCAAGCTTTGAGAGTTTTTGACTACAACGGTTGCCGATCACCGCCTGCTGCTGGGTAAGAACTGGTAAGAATTTGAGATTTGCTTGACGGATTTGTGACACCCACCACCACCACTTATTCGTAGTCTGTAGGATCATATTCTTGTGTGTTTCTATTGCTGCTAACCATGCCAGGATCACAAGCCGACGAGATTGACTGGGAGAATTTATCGAACAAGGAGCTTCATGATAAGTTTCAGCAAATGATGACTGAACAGGTGCAAGATGTGCTGAACAATTTTGAAGAGGCCATGGAGAAGATCACTGGCTTTGAGAAGACGTTCGAAACAAAGCTCGCTAACAAGTTTAATGAATTGCTTGCGCGTCTTCCACCACCACCACCCGCTGCAGCTAACGCACCTCTCCAACAACAACAACAACGACTACCTCCACGTCGCGAAGCAGACCTCCGCCGAGCAAGCCGTGTTCCTCTTGCGTTTGGCCAAACTGTTGGTGCTGCTGTTGATACTTCGGTGGCTCCTGCTGCTGATGCGGAGGAGGATGATTATGTGGGAGATTATGAGGATGAGGTTGATCAAAATCAACACTACGTGCAGCCACCAGCACCACCACCAGCAGGTCGACCTCAGGTATATATTCGTAATGGTAGGCCTGCACCACCACCTCAGGTACGAGATGATGTCCATATTCCTAAACTGAAATTGAATATTCCACCATTTGAGGGTAGATATGTTCCTGATATATATCTTACTTGGGAGTTAGAAACTGAACAACGATTTACATGTTTACAATATCCTGAGGAGAGACGAGTTGCTGCTGCTGTTTGTGCTTTCACTAGTTTTGCATGTGTATGGTGGTCTGAATATTGTAGATTATATCCTATTCCAACTACTTGGGCTGCTTTGAAAACTGCTATGCGTACGCGTTGGGTTCCACCATATTATCAACGTGAATTGCTTCAAAAATTGCAGCGTTTAAGACAAGGGAAAAATTCTGTAGAAGAATATTATCAGGAATTACAAACTGGCATGATTAGATGTGGTATTGTTGAGGAGAATGAAGCTATGCTTGCACGTTTTCTGGATGGATTAAATAGAAAGATTCAGACCATTCTAGACTATAAGGAGTATACTAATATCACTCGTTTATTCCATCTTGCTTGTAAAGCTGAACGTGAAGTGCAGGATCGACAAGCATTGGGGCGAACTAACTTTTCTGCAGGCCGACCTTCATAATGGACACCACGTGCATCTTCTACTTCAACTGCACCAGCACCTCCATCCGGTGCCACCTCCAGCCGTGATACAAGAAAACAGGCACAACCACCATTATCTGCCAAGAGCGCACCTGCGGGGCCTGCACAGCGTTCTTCTTCTTCCATGGCATCAACAGGGCACACAAGTGATATTATTTGTCGTCGTTGTAAGGGAGGAGGTCATTATGCGAGAGAATGCAAATCTCCGCGTGTGATGATTGCTACCGCGGATGGTGGATATGAGTCCGCTAGTGACTATGATGAGGAGACTTTGGCTCTTATTACACGTGAAGAACATGGTGGAGATGATTCTGATCATGAGACGCAATACATGGCTCCTGAAGACGCTGACAGGTATGAATGTTTAGTTGCTCAACGTGTTTTGAGTGTGCAGGTCACACAAGCTGAGCAAAATCAGAGGCAAAATTTGTTCCATACCAAGGGAGTTGTGAAAGAACGTTCTGTGCGCGTCATCATAGATGGAGGGAGCTGCAACAACTTGGCTAGCATGGAGATGGTGGAGAAGCTTTCTCTCACCACAAGACCACATCCACATCCTTACTACATCCAATGGTTCAACAACAGCGGCAAGGTTAAGGTAACACGTACTGTTCGTGTGCATTTTAGTATCTCTACATATGATGATTATGTTGATTGTGATGTGGTACCTATGCAAGCATGTTTCTTATTACTTGGTAGACCATGGCAATTTGATAAAAATTCTGTACACCATGGTAGAAACAATCACTATACTCTTGTTCATAAGGATAAAAATATTACTTTGCTTCCTATGACTCCTGATTCCATTTTGAAAGATGATATTAATAGAGCTAATAAAGCAAAACAGGAGACGAATAAGAGTGAAAATCAGATTGTGGCAAAAGAATTTGAGCAGCAAATGAAGCCTAATAATAAACCATCTAGTGTTGCTTCTGAAATTAAATTGAAAAGTCCATGTTTATTTGCACCAAATCTGATATTGATGAGCTAGATTTCAGCAAATCTGTTTGCTATGCTTTTGTGTGCAAAGAGGCATTATTTTCATTCGAGGACGTGCCTTCCTCTTTGCCTCCTGCTGTCACTAACATTTTGCAGGAGTTCGCTGACGTCTTTCCACAAGACGTGCCACCGGGATTACCGCCTATTCGAGGGATTGAGCATCAGATTGACTTAATTCCCGGTGCTTCACTGCCAAACCGTGCAACATACCGTACCAATCCAGAGGAGACGAAGGAGATTATGCGTCAAGTACAAGAGCTTCTCGACAAAGGTTATATACGCGAATCCCTTAGTCCTTGTGCTGTTCCTATTATTCTAGTGCCGAAAAAGGATGGTACATCACGTATGTGTGTTGATTGTAGAGGCATTAATAATATTACTATTCGTTATCGTCATCCTATTCCTAGGCTAGATGATATGCTTGATGAATTGAGTGGCTCTACAATATTCTCCAAAGTTGATTTGCGTAGTGGCTACCATCAAATTCGTATGAAATTGGGAGATGAATGGAAAACAGCATTTAAAACTAAGTTTGGATTATATGAGTGGTTAGTCATGCCTTTTGGGTTAACTAATGCACCTAGTACTTTCATGAGATTAATGAACGAAGTTTTACGTGCTTTCATTGGACGATTTGTGGTAGTTTACTTTGATGACATATTGATTTATAGCAGATCTTTGGAAGAACATTTGGAACATTTACGTGCTGTTATTATTTTTCTACGTGATGCACGTTTGTTTGGTAACCTTGGGAAGTGCACCTTTTGCACCGACCGAGTATCTTTTCTTGGCTATGTTGTTACTCCACAGGGAATTGAAGTTGATAAAGCCAAGATTGAAGCTATTGAGAGTTGGCCGCAGCCCAAAACGGTCACACAAGTGAGGAGTTTTCTTGGCCTCGCTGGATTCTATAGGCGTTTTGTGAGAGATTTCAGCACCATTGCTGCACCTCTCAATGAGCTTACAAAGAAAGATGTGCCTTTTCTTTGGGGTACCGCACAGGAAGAAGCCTTCACGGTATTGAAAGATAAGTTGACACATGCTCCTTTACTCCAACTTCCTGATTTTAATAAGACTTTTGAGCTTGAATGTGATGCTAGTGGAATTGGATTAGGAGGTGTGTTATTACAAGATGGCAAACCTGTTGCATACTTTTCTGAAAAATTGAGTGGGCCTAGTCTAAATTATTCTACTTATGATAAAGAATTATATGCTCTTGTTCGGACTTTAGAAACATGGCAACATTATTCATGGCCCAAAGAATTTGTTATACATTCTGATCATGAATCTTTGAAACATATTAAAAGTCAAGCTAAACTGAATCGTAGACATGCTAAATGGGTTGAATTCATTGAGACTTTCCCTTATGTCATTAAACACAAGAAGGGAAAAGAAAATGTTATTGCTGATGCATTGTCTCGTCGCTATACTATGCTTTCACAACTTGACTTCAAAATATTTGGTTTGGAGACCATCAAAGATCAATATGTGCATGATGCTGATTTTAAAGATGTAATGCAGAATTGTAAAGAAGGAAGAATGTGGAACAAGTTTGTTGTTAACCATGGATTTGTGTTTCGTGCTAACAAGCTATGCATTCCAGCTAGCTCCGTTCGTCTTTTGTTGTTGCAGGAGGCGCATGGAGGAGGATTAATGGGACACTTTGGCGTGAAGAAGACGGAGGATGTACTTGCTACACATTTCTTTTGGCCAAAGATGAGACGGGATGTTGAGCGTTTTATTGCTCGCTGCACTACATGTCAAAAAGCTAAGTCACGACTCAATCCTCATGGTTTATATATGCCTTTGCCTGTACCTAGTGTTCCTTGGGAGGATATATCTATGGACTTTGTTTTAGGTTTACCTCGAACAAAGAAGGGGAGGGATAGCATATTTGTTGTCGTGGATAGATTCTCGAAAATGGCACACTTTATACCATGTCATAAAAGCGATGATGCTGTTAATGTTGCTGATTTGTTCTTTCGTGAAATTATTCGCTTGCATGGTGTGCCAAATACTATTGTTTCAGATCGTGATACTAAATTTCTTAGCCACTTTTGGAGATGTTTATGGGCTCAGTTGGGGACTAAACTGCTTTTTAGTACTACTTGTCACCCCCAAACTGATGGACAAACTGAAGTAGTCAATAGAACGTTGTCTACTATGCTTAGGGCTGTTTTGAAGAATAATAAGAAAATGTGGGAGGAATGCTTGCCTCATATTGAATTTGCTTATAATCGTTCATTGCATTCTACTACTAAGATGTGCCCTTTTGAAGTTGTGTATGGTTTCCTACCTCGTGCACCTATTGATTTGTTGCCTCTTCCATCTTCGGAGAAGGTTAATTTTGATGCTAAACAACGTGCTGAATTGATTTTAAAAATGCATGAGTTAACTAAGGAAAACATTGAGCGCATGGATGCTAAATATAAACTTGCTGGAGATAAGGGTAGAAAACATGTTGTGTTTGCACCTGGAGATCTTGTTTGGTTACATTTGCGTAAGGATAGATTTCCTGATTTGCGCAAATCAAAGTTAATGCCACGTGCTGATGGTCCCTTTAAGGTGTTAGAGAAAATAAATGATAATGCATATAAACTTGAGCTGCCTGCAGATTTTGGGGTTAGTCCCACTTTTAACATTGCAGATTTGAAGCCTTATTTGGGTGAGGAAGATGAACTTCCGTCGAGGACGACTTCATTTCAAGAAGGGGAGGATGATGAGGACATCAATACAATTATTACACCCACAGCCCCTGCTGCTATACATACTGGACCAATTACTAGAGCTCGTGCACGCCAACTAAATTACCAGGTACTTTCGTTTCTTGGTAATGATTCTATTGTTCATGAGAATATGATGCTGCCTAAATTGGATACATTTGTTTTGCTTACAAATGATGGGCCTAGCTTGGAGAAGGATGAACATTGGAGCAAGAACAAGCATGGAGATGATGGCATGCGCAAGGGAAACAAGAACGGAGTTACAAGTGATGATTTCAGGACTTTGAAGCCACCATAATGGGTGCATGAAGCCTTGGACGAAATATACAAGATGCCACTTCATAAATTTCGTCCCGAGGCTATTTTAGGTGCTGCGTCACCTTATTATTGGGCCAGGCCCATGTAATTTCGAAATACATAAGTATAGGCTATTTTTAGAGTCCGTATGTGTGGGAAAACAAGAGATAGGGTTGATTTCGGACCCCTCCACCAAGGGCCACGAAATTCCCCCCCTCTTCCTCCATATATACAGCCCTTAGGGCATCGTTTAGACTTTGGGTTTTGTTTAGATTAAAAGTTCGCCATAGCTGCAACTTCACGTACTTCGTTTGTGTTCAACGACCAGACAAAGGCATCACAGAACCCCACCTTGATCAATAAAGCTTTCATCTTATATTCGCAATATCCAGATTGCAATCTTAGTTTCTTGCTTGTTCTTCGTTTGCTTGCAGGAAACAGACCCTCGTGGTCAGGTTGATCGTGCTCCGGCGTGGTCAATAACCTCTCGGAGTTGGTTTAGCGATTGCTAAGGCGCGACGTCCTCGCACGTTCGTAGTCGGATCGTCAAAGTCGACTTCCACCAAAGCGAAATCCACCATCTCATCGAAAGACGGGACACCTTTGCCTCTATCAGTATGGTTTCCTACCTCGTGCACCTATTGATTTGTTGCCTCTTCCATCTTCGGAGAAGGTTAATTTTGATGCTAAACAACGTGCTGAATTGATTTTAAAAATGCATGAGTTAACTAAGGAAAACATTGAGCGTATGAATGCTAAATATAAACTTGCTGGAGATAAGGGTAGAAAACATGTTGTGTTTGCACCTGGAGATCTTGTTTGGTTACATTTGCGTAAGGATAGATTTCCTGATTTGCGCAAATCAAAGTTAATGCCACGTGCTGATGGTCCCTTTAAGGTGTTAGAGAAAATAAATGATAATGCATATAAACTTGAGCTGCCTGCAGATTTTGGGGTTAGTCCCACTTTTAACATTGCAGATTTGAAGCCTTATTTGGGTGAGGAAGATGAACTTCCGTCGAGGACGACTTCATTTCAAGAAGGGGAGGATGATGAGGACATCAATACAATTGTTACACCCACAACCCCTGCTGCTATACATACTGGACCAATTACTAGAGCTCGTGCACGCCAACTAAATTACCAGGTACTTCCGTTTCTTGGTAATGATTCTAATGTTCATGAGAATATGATGCTGCCTAAATTGGATACATTTGTTTTGCTTACAAATGAAGGGCCTAGCTTGGAGAAGGATGAACATTGGAGCAAGAACAAGCATGGAGATGATGGCATGCGCAAGGGGAACAAGAACGGAGTTACAAGTGATGATTTCAGGACTTTGAAGCCACCATAATGGGTGCATGAAGCCTTGGACGAAATATACAAGATGCCACTTCATAAATTTCGTCCCGAGGCTATTTTAGGTGCTGCGTCACCTTATTATTGGGCCAGGCCCATGTAATTTCGAAATACATACGTATAGGCTATTTTTAGAGTCCATATGTGTGGGGAAACAAGAGATAGGGTTGATTTCGGACCCCTCCACCAAGGGCCACGAAATTCCCCCCTCTTCCTCCATATATACAGCCCTTAGGGCATCGTTTAGACTGTGGGTTTTGTTTAGATTAAAAGTTCGCCATAGCTGCAACTTCGCGTACTTCGTTTGTGTTCAACGACCAGACAAAGGCGTCACAGAACCCCACCTTGATCAATAAAGCTTTCATCTTATATTCGCAATATCCAGATTGCAATCTCAGTTTCTTGCTTGTTCTTCGTTTGCTCGCAGGAAACAGACCCTCGTGGTCAGGTTGATCGTGCTCCGGCGTGGTCAATAACCTCTCGGAGTTGGTTTAGCGATTGCTAAGGCGCGACGTCCTCGCACGTTCATAGTCGGATCGTCAAAGTCGACTTCCACCAAAGCGAAATCCACCATCTCATCGAAAGATGGGACACCTTTGCCTCTATCAGTACAAATGTCCCATACACCTGCAATTAGACAAAACACAAAAGTGTGTGAAGTATTTTTGTTCTGGATAACATAAATAGAATATTGAATAGTTTGCACTAGAAATCACCTGACAAATATGCATATATGCAATATTTTTGGTCATATCCAAGGTAGTCATGTCCTCATCATCCTCCCCTTCTTGAAAATAAAGCCGTCCTCGGCGTTGCTTAATCTGAAATGTGGCTAACAAAAGAGACAAGGTGTACATGTTGTATATGTATATGTCATCCATTTTTACTTCCCTTGATTTTTGCATATATGACACATGAATAGATGAGTAACTTGCATAGTTCATAAAATCTAAAGCCAAAAAATTAGCACAAGAAGTAGAAGGCATGAAAATATTGCAACTCAGTTTGCACATATAAGTGAAGCTCTTATTCATTTCAAAAGATTGACAATGTTCATCATTAAACCATCCCAACATTGGTGAATAAACCTTACTTGCATCAAATTTACATGCTACAACATGCTTAAATAAGCAAACATGGAATAAGTCATTCAACACAGAATCATCACCAAGATTAGAGGTCATATCAAAATGATTAAACATTGGTTCTTTTGCATCAATAGTTAATTCAATGTGTGCACTCAAAATTGTTGGTATTTCAGTTGTTTGATCACATGGCAAAGTCAAATTATCAACGTAGTCCTCTAAAATAGGTGGTCTGATCAAAGTAGTGGGTAGCTCATCAGATGGTGCATTCAAATTGACAAGGCATTCATCATTCTCATGTAGAGATGGAAGATCAGTACCTTTATCATTACCTCTTATGATCAACTCAGATGATGTAGCCACTCTCGGGGGCGATGTGTCACATGGTGGAGGTGATGTAGTCCTGACAACAACAGATGTGGTTGTCATAGTATGCCTAGTAGTTGAAGGAACAATCATATCAACTCTTGGAATGTGCACCGTGCGCTTGTTCTCCTCGTGGCCAACACGTAGTTTTATTTCCTGCTCAGCTTTGCAAGCAAGATGAAACAAATGGTCCATAGGATAACACTCTTCATGAATTAGTATCTCTTGAATATCACGGTTTAATCCTCCCCAAAATCTATCCATAAAATCATCTTCATTTTCTTCTAAAGAAGAATGCAACAAGGTAGTTTGTAAATCATCATAATATTTTGTTACAGTTTCACTACCTTGTTTTAAGTGTTGCAACTTCTTAATCATGTCACGAGTATAATAAGCAGGGACGAAAGTATGTCGCATGGCAAGTTTCAAATCATCCCAAGTAGTAGCTATATAATCAGGGTGTAACCGACAATATTCACTCCACCAAACGAAAGCATAAACAGTGAAAGAACCAACCGCAACCTTAACCTTTTTATGTTCATTGAAATTATGGGAAGCAAATATATTTTTTATGTTGAACTCCCATTCAATATATAAAGCAGGTTTAAAACGGCCATTAAATAGTGGTATAGATACATTAACCTGATCATGTGCATTTGGATGTTTGTGCACCTCTCGTGACGGTTGTGGTATTTGCAAAGGTGGTGGCATGTCTCCCGCGATCGACAAAGCCCATGAATTGACTCTGGATCCTGTCATGATTAGTAGAACAAGAAACAAAACCCAAAAATAATGTTCCTATAACTACTAGGATGTGGTCGTAAAATGCTCACAGTAAAGCAAATATCAATGTCTTACAAGTTCTTACCATGCAGCAGGCGGTGATCGGCAACTAGCGGTGTCAAGTAACTCCGAATATTGAGTAAAGCGATTGCCAGGGGAGCATACGTATACACGGTGTAGAAATATGTGGAGCTGGGTTGGCTATATATGGTAGCAAAAGATTAGCAATAATCAATTCAAAGATGCAATGTTGAATAAACGCTCAACAACGGTACTGTGCTGGTCCTAGGCTAGACCGGACTAGAGACGCGAGCCTAGAACACTAATGAGGTCACGGCGTAGCACAACTAGCATCAATGAAGGATACTAAGTAGCTCTTGACAGCAAGATATAAGTGAAGATCACAACGGCAGTGAAGATAATGATGAAAAACAACTGCCAAGCAGGATATACAACAACTCTCTCTCCAACTTTCCTCTTGAAAAGTTTGAGACAATTTTCTGATAAATTCTTTCAAAGAATGCCACTAACTCAAGCTTTCCAATGCAAAAAGAATCACTCAATTCCGAGTTGATATGAGGAGTCAAAGAATTCTAAAACTGGCCTGAAAAATTGGAACAATCTGTGTTCACGAACTTCAGAGGGCAAAAAGACCTATTTAGAAGCCGATTTTGAGGTGTCAAATATTGAACTAGCTTCTGCAACTATTTAGATGCGGCTCGTTGCTAGCTTCAGTTTGAGTACTCACGGAGACAAAACGGACTTCGTATGAGGAAGATACACCTGTTTTACTGAACAGTGCGCAAAACAGATTCCAATCCGAATTCAGGTACGAGATTGATTCTAGATAGATCCAATTTTTTTTTCTTCTCTCTTTTTTTTCTCATGCTTTTTTTTCTTTTTCTTCTCCTTTTTTTCTCTGACTTTTTTTTCTCTCGTTTTTTTTCTCTCTTTTTTTCTCCCTCTTTCCAAAACAAACTAGATCTCAACTATTATTATGACAATGAATGGTGGGTAGCCCGTGGTGGAAATTGATGGATGGGTGGTGGACAGCGGAAGAGATAATGATGCAGCGGTGGCATGATTAATGTGAACAGAACTCGAAACTCTAAACGAACTAGACACTAAGACCAGCAACTCGACACGACGATGCAACCGATAATTCAACTATGCAAGCAATGAAAAGAAAATTGCAAAGGCTCAGATTGGCTTGGACCAAGGATGAATAGATCTAACTCTTTTTTGTGGCTTTTTCTTGGACAATAGGTAAGAAAATAAATCTAATCTAGGAAAACTGGAAATTCTCACCGAGCAACCTGAAAACTGATACCACTTGATAGAGGCGAGGGTGTCCTGATCTTTCGATGAGATGATAACTATCGATTTGGTGGAGACGACTTTGACGATCCGACTACAAACGTGCACGACGTTGCGCCTTAGCAATCGCTAAACCAATCTCCTGAGGTTACTGACGATGCCGGAAGCACGGTCAGCCTGACCACGAAGGTCTATTCCTGCAAGCAATCGAAGATCGAGCAAGAATATGATAAAGCAATCTGAATATTGCAAATATATATGAGGTATTGATAATGGTGGGGATTCGGAAGCGGTCTTGGTCTGGTCGTTGGACACAAACGAAGTACACGAAGTTGCAATGGCTAACTTTTAACTAAACAAATCCCAAGGAAAAGCTACTAGATGGATCTACTTATATAGGAGCAAGGGGTGGCGGCCAAGGAGGTGGGAGAATATCCCAAGGCAGCCTAAAACTAAATCTAGGTCGTACAAGGCCAATGGGCACAAGTGGAGGTGATGTAACACCTTTGGACTTGTAGTTTGACTCGGATTCTGCTGCAGCATCAGATTGTTTCGTCCACAACTCAACGCTCCGGACGAATTTGAAGGTGATTCCAATTGGGTTGGAAAGTGCACGAAATCTAGTTTCCAACAAAAAAAGAATCACCCAATTCGGAGTCCGTATGAAAAACTTGTGTGCGTTTTGAGTCAGGTATGTCTGTGTAGTCCGAATCTGAATCCAGAACGTGAGAGACTTGGACTCTATCTTCTCTTGGGCCAAAAGTGACGTGAGAGAACTTTTTGGACAGCAAATAAACATCTCTTTCTTCCTTATCTTCATATGTGGATTGTACAAATGTCCCATACACCTGCAATTAGACAAAACACAAAAGTGTGTGAAGTATTTTTGTTCTGGATAACATAAATAGATTATTGAATAGTTTGCACTAGAAATCACCTGACAAATATGCATATATGCAATATTTTTGGTCATATCCAAGGTAGTCATGTCCTCATCATTCCTGGTGCTTCGCTACCCAACCGTGCACCATACCGTACCAATCCAGAGGAGACGAAGGAGATTATGCGTCAAGTACAAGAACTGCTCGACAAAGGTTATATACGCGAATCCCTTAGTCCTTGTGCTGTTCCTATCATTTTAGTGCCGAAAAAGGATGGTACGTCGCGTATGTGCGTTGATTGTACAGGCATTAATAATATTACTATTCATTATCGTCATCCTATTCCTAGGCTAGATGATATGCTTGATGAATTGAGTGGCTCTACAGTATTCTCCAAAGTTGATTTGCATAGTGGATACCATCAAATTCGTATAAAATTGGGTGATGAATGGAAAACAGCATTTAAAACTAAGTTTGGATTATATGAGTGGTTAGTCATGCCTTTTGGGTTAACTAATGCACCTAGTACTTTCATGAGGTTAATGAACGAAGTTTTACGTGCTTTCATTGGACGATTTGTGGTAGTTTACTTTGATGACATATTGATTTATAGCAAATCTTTGGAGGAACATTTGGAACATTTATGTGCTGTTTTTATTGCTCTCCGTGATGCACGTTTGTTTGAAAACCTTGGAAAGTGCACCTTTTGCACCGACCGAGTATCTTTTCTTGGCTATGTTGTTACTCCACAGGGAAATGAAGTTGATAAAGCCAAGATTGAAGCTATTGAGAGTTGGCCGTAGCCCAAAACGGTCACACAAGTGAGGAGTTTCCTTGGCCTCGCTGGTTTCTATAGGCGTTTTGTGAGAGATTTCAGCACCATTGCTGCACCTCTCAACGAGCTTACAAAGAAGGATGTGCCTTTTGTTTGGGGTACCGCACAGGAAGAAGCCTTCATGGTATTGAAAGATAAGTTGACACATGCTCCTTTACTCCAACTTCCTAATTTCAATAAGACTTTTGAGCTTGAATGTGATGCTAGTGGAATTGGATTAGGAGGTGTGTTATTACAAGATGGAAAACCTGTTGCATACTTTTCTGAAAAATTGAGTGGGCCTAGTCTGAACTATTCTACCTATGATAAAGAATTATATGCTCTTGTTCAGACCTTAGAAACATGGCAACATTATTTATGGCCCAAGGAATTTGTTATACATTCTGATCATGAATCTTTGAAACATATTAAAAGTCAAGCAAAACTGAACCGTAGACATGCTAAATGGGTTGAATTCATTGAGACTTTCCCTTATGTCATTAAACACAAGAAGGGTAAAGAAAATGTTATTGCTGATGCCTTGTCTCGTCGTTATACTATGCTTTCACAACTTGACTTTAAAATATTTGGTTTGGAGACCATCAAAGATCAATATGTTCATGATGCTGAATTTAAAGATGTATTGCAGAATTGTAAGGAAGGGAGAACTTGGAACAAGTTCGTTCTTAACGATGGATTTGTGTTTCGTGCTAACAAGCTATGCATTCCAGCTAGCTCCGTTCGTCTTTTGTTGTTGCAGGAGGCGCATGGAGGAGGATTGATAGAGGCAAAGGTGTCCCGTCTTTCGATGAGATGATGGATATCGCTTTGGTGGCAATCGACTTTGACGATCCGACTACGAACGTGCGAGGACGTCGCGCCTTAGCAATCGCTAAACCAACTCCAAGAGGTTATTGACCACGCCGGAGCATGATCAACCTGACCACGAGGGTCTGTTTCCTGCGAGCAAATGAAGAACAAGCAAGAAACTGAGATTGCAATCTGGATATTGCGAATATAAGATGAAAGCTTTATTGATCAAGGTGGGGTTCTGTGACGCCTTGGTCTGGTCGTTGAACACAAACGAAGTACGCGAAGTTGCAGCTATGGCGAACTTTTAATCTAAACAAAACCCAAAGTCTAAACGATGCCCTAAGGGCTGTATATATGGAGGAAGAGGGGGGGGGGGATTTCGTGGCCCTTGGTGGAGGGGTCCGAATTCAACCCTATCTCTTGTTTCCCCACACATACGGACTCTAAAAATAGCCTATACTTATGTATTTCGAAATTACATGGGCCTGGCCCAATAATAAGGTGACGCAGCACCTAAAATAGCCTCGGGACGAAATTTATGAAGTGGCATCTTGTAT
>NC_057806.1:253420618-253478416 GCF_018294505.1 Triticum aestivum | reverse complement strand
TTGGCACACCATGCAAGCGAATAATTTCACAAAAGAACAAATCAGCAACATTAACAGCATCATCGCTTTTATGACATGGTATAAAGTGTGCCATTTTCGAGAATCTATCCACGACAACAAATATGCTATCCCTCCCCTTCTTTGTTCGAGGTAAACCTAAAACAAAGTCCATAGATATATCCTCCCAAGGAACACTAGGTACAGGCAAAGGCATATATAAACCATGAGGATTGAGTCGTGACTTAGCTTTTTGACATGTAGTGCAGCGAGCAATAAAACGCTCAACATCCCGTCTCATCTTTGGCCAAAAGAAATGTGTAGCAAGTATGTCCTCCGTCTTCTTCACGCCAAAGTGTCCCATTAATCCTCCTCCATGCGCCTCCTGCAACAACAAAAGACGAACGGAGCTAGCTGGAATGCATAGCTTGTTAGCACGAAACACAAATCCATCGTTAACGACGAACTTGTTCCACATTCTTCCTTCTTTGCAATTCTGCATTACATCTTTAAAATCAGCATCATGCACATATTGATCTTTGATGGTCTCCAAACCAAATATTTTGAAGTCAAGTTGTGAAAGCATAGTATAGCGGCTAGACAATGCATCAGCAATAACATTTTCTTTTCCCTTCTTGTGTTTAATGACATAAGGAAAAGTCTCAATGAATTCAACCCATTTAGCATGTCTACGATTCAGTTTAGCTTGACTTTTAATATGTTTCAAAGATTCGTGATCAGAATGTATAACAAATTCTTTGGGCCATAAATAATGTTGCCATGTTTCTAAAGTCCGAACAAGAGCATATAATTCTTTATCATAAGTAGAATAATTCAGACTAGGCCCACTCAATTTTTCAGAAAAGTATGCAACAGGTTTGCCATCTTGTAATAACACACCGCCTAATCCAATTCCACTAGCATCACATTCAAGCTCAAAAGTCTTATTAAAATCAGGAAGTTGGAGTAAAGGAGCATGTGTCAACTTATCTTTCAATACCGAGAAGGCTTCTTCCTGTGCGGTACCCCAAAGAAAAGGCACATCTTTCTTTGTAAGCTCATTGAGAGGTGCAGCAATGGTGCTGAAATCGCTCACAAAACGCCTATAGAATCCAGCGAGGCCAAGAAAACTCCTCACTTGTGTGACCGTTTTGGGCTGCGGCCAACTCTCAATAGCTTCAATCTTGGCTTTATCAACTTCAATTCCCTGTGGAGTAACAACATAGCCAAGAAAAGATACTCGGTCGGTGCAAAAGGTGCACTTCCCAAGGTTACCAAACAAACGTGCATCACGTAGAGCAATAAAAACAGCACGTAAATGTTCCAAATGTTCTTCCAAAGATCTGCTATAAATCAGTATATCATCAAAATAGACTACCACAAATCGTCCAATGAAAGCACGTAAAACTTCGTTCATTAGTCTCATGAAAGTACTAGGCGCATTAGTTAACCAAAAAGGCATGACTAACCACTCATATAATCCAAACTTAGTTTTAAATGTTGTTTTCCATTCATCCCCCAATTTCATACGAATTTGATGGTATCCACTACGCAAATCAACTTTGGAGAATATTGTAGAGCCACTCAATTCATCAAGCATATCATCTAGCCTAGGAATAGGATGACGATAACGAATAGTAATATTATTAATGCCTCTACAATCAACACACATACGCGATGTACCATCCTTTTTCGGCACTAGAATAATAGGAACAGCACAAGGACTAAGGGATTCGCGTATATAACCTTTGTCGAGAACCTCTTGTACTTGACGCATAATCTCCTTCGTCTCCTCTGGATTGGTACGGTATGGCGCACGGTTTGGCAGTGAAGCACCGGGAATTAAGTCGATCTAATGCTCAATCCCTCGAATATGTGGTAATCCCGGTGCCACGTCTTGTGGAAAGACGTCAGCGAACTCCTGCAAAATGTTAGTGATAGCAGGAGGCAAAGAGGAAGGCGCGTCCTCGAATGAAAATAATGCCTCTTTGCACACAAAAGCATAGCAAACAGATTTGCTGAAAACTAGCTCATCAATATCAGATTTGGTGGCAAATAAACATGCACTTTTCAATTTAATTTCAGAAGCAACACTATATGGTTTATTATTAGGCTTCATTTGTTGCTCAAATTCTTTTGCCACAATCTGATTTTCACTCTTATTCTTCTCTTGTTTTGCTTTATTAGCTCCATTAATATCATCTTTCAAAATAGAATCAGGAGTCATAGGAAGCAAAGTAATATTTTTATCCTTATGAACAAGAGTATACTGATTCTTTCTACCATGATGTGCAGAATTTTTATCAAATTGCCATGGTCTACCAAGTAATAAGGAACATGCTTGCATAGGTACCACATCACAATCAAGAAAATCAGCATATGTAGATATAGTAAAATGCACACGAACAGTACGTGTTACCTTAACCTTGCCGCTGTTGTTGAACCATTGGATGTAGTAAGGATGTGGATGTGGTCTTGTGGTGAGAGAAAGCTTCTCCACCATCTTCATGCTAGCCAAGTTGTTGCAGCTCCCTCCATCTATGATGACGCGCACAGAACGTTCTTTCACAACTCCCTTGGTATGGAACAAATTGTGCCTCTGATTTTGCTCAGCTTGTGTGACCTGCACACTCAAAACACGTTGAGCAACTAAACATTCATACCTGTCAGCGTCTTCAGGAGCCATGTATTGCGTCTCATGATCAGAATCATCTCCACCATGTTCTTCACGTGTAATAAGAGCCAAAGTCTCCTCATCATAGTCACTAGCGGACTCATATCCACCATCCGCGGTAGCAATCATCACACGCGGAGATTTGCATTCTCTCGCATAATGACCTCCTCCCTTACAACGACGACAAATAATATCACTTGTGTGCCCTGTTGATGCCATGGAAGAAGAAGAACTCTGTGCAGGCCCAGCAGGTGCGCTCTTGGCAGATAATGGTGGTTGTGCCTGTTTTCTTGTATCATGACTAGAGGTGATAGAGGCAAAGGTGTCCCGTCTTTCGACGAGATGATGGATATCGCTTTGGTGGAAGTCGACTTTGACGATCCGAGCGCCTTAGCAATCGCTAAACCAACTCCGAGAGGTTATTGACCACGCCGGAGCACGATCAACCTGACCACGAGGGTCTGTTTCCTGCGAGCAAACGAAGAACAAGCAAGAAACTAAGATTGCAATCTGGATATTGCGAATATAAGTTGAAAGCTTTATTGATCAAGGTGGGGTTCTGTGACGCCTTTGTCTGGTTGTTGAACACAAACGAAGTACGCGAAGTTGCAGCTATGGCGAACTTTTAATCTAAACAAAACCCAAAGTCTAAACGGTGCCCTAAGGGCTGTATATATGGAGGAAGAGAGGGGGAATTTCGTGGCCCTTGGTGGAGGGGTCCGAAATCAAGCCTATCTCTTGTTTCCCCACACATACGGACTCTAAAAATATCCTATACTTATGTATTTCGAAATTACATGGGCCTGGCCCAATAAAAAGGTGACGCAGCACCTATAATAGCCTCGGGACGAAATTTATGAAGTGGCATCTTGTATATTTCGTCCGTGGCTTCATGCACCCATTATGGTGGCTTCAAAGTCCTGAAATCATCACTTGTAACTTCGTTCTTGTTCCCCTTGCGCATGGCATCATCTCCATGCTTGTTCTTGCTCCAATGTTCATCCTTCTCCAAGCTAGGCCCTTCATTTGTAAGCAAAACAAATGTATCCAATTTAGGCAGCATCATATTCTCATGAACATTAGAATCATTACCAAGAAACGAAAGTACCTGATAATTTAATTGGCGTGCGCGAGCTCTAGTAAGTGGTCCCGTATATGTAGCAGTAGGGGCTGTGGGTGTAACAATGGTATTGATGTCCTCATCATCCTCCCCTTCTTGAAATGAAGTCGTCCTCGACGGAAACTCATCTTCCTCACCCAAATAAGGCTTCAAATCTGCAATGTTAAAAGTGGGACTAACCCCAAAATCTGCAGGCAGCTCAAGTTTATATGCATTATCATTTATTTTCTCTAACACCTTAAAGGGACCATCAGCACGTGGCATTAGCTTTGATTTGCGCAAATCAGGAAATCTATCCTTACGCAAATGTAACCAAACAAGATCTCTAGGTGCAAACACAACATGTTTTCTACCCTTATCACCAGCAAGTTTATATTTAGCATTCATACGCTCAATGTTTTCCTTAGTTAACTCATGCATTTTTAAAATCAATTCAGCACGTTGTTTAGCATCAAAATTAACCTTCTCCGAAGATGGAAGAGGCAACAAATCAATAGGTGCACGAGGTAGGAAACCATACACAACTTCAAAAGGGCACATCTTAGTAGTAGAATGCAATGAACGATTATAAGAAAATTCAATATGAGGCAAGCATTCCTCCCACATTTTCTTATTATTCTTCAAAACAGCCCTAAGCATAGTAGACAACGTTCTATTGACTACTTCAGTTTGTCCATCAGTTTGGGGGTGACAAGTAGTACTAAAAAGCGGTTTAGTCCCCAACTTAGCCCATAAACATCTCCAAAAGTGGCTAAGAAATTTAGTATCACGATCTGAAACAATAGTATTTGGCACACCATGCAAGCGAATAATTTCACGAAAGAACAAATCAGCAACATTAACAGCATCATCGCTTTTATGACATGGTATAAAGTGTGCCATTTTCGAGAATCTATCCACGACAACAAATATGCTATCCCTCCCCTTCTTTGTTCGAGGTAAACCTAAAACAAAGTCCATAGATATATCCTCCCAAGGAACACTAGGTACAGGCAAAGGCATATATAAACCATGAGGATTGAGTCGTGACTTAGCTTTTTGACATGTAGTGATAGAGGCAAAGGTGTCCCGTCTTTCGATGAGATGGTGGATTTCGCTTTGGTGGAAGTCGACTTTGACGATCCGACTACGAACGTGCGAGGACGTCGCGCCTTAGCAATCGCTAAACCAACTCCGAGAGGTTATTGACCACGCCGGAGCACGATCAACCTGACCACGAGGGTCTGTTTCCTGCGAGCAAACGAAGAACAAGCAAGAAACTAAGATTGCAATCTGGATATTGCGAATATAAGATGAAAGCTTTATTGATCAAGGTGGGGTTCTGTGACGCCTTTGTCTGGTCGTTGAACACAAACGAAGTACGCGAAGTTGCAGCTATGGTGAACTTTTAATCTAAACAAAACCCAAAGTCTAAACGATGCCCTAAGGGCTGTATATATGGAGGAAGAGGGGGAGAATTTCGTGGCCCTTGGTGGAGGGGTCCGAAATCAACCCTATCTCTTGTTTCCCCACACATACGGACTCTAAAAATAG
Source organism: Triticum aestivum (assembly GCF_018294505.1). Lineage (NCBI taxonomy): Eukaryota > Viridiplantae > Streptophyta > Magnoliopsida > Poales > Poaceae > Triticum > Triticum aestivum. The sequence goes on along the minus strand of NC_057806.1, from coordinate 253,473,092 downwards.
CCTATACTTATGTATTTCGAAATTACATGGGCCTGGCCCAATAATAAGGTGACGCAGCACCTAAAATAGCCTCGGGACGAAATTTATGAAGTGGCGTCTTGTATATTTCGTCCAAGGCTTCATGCACCCATTATGGTGGCTTCAAAGTCCTGAAATCATCACTTGTAACTCCGTTCTTGTTTCCCTTGCGCATGCCATCATCTCCATGCTTGTTCTTGCTCCAATGTTCATCCTTCTCCAAGCTAGGCCCTTCATTTGTAAGCAAAACAAATGTATCCAATTTAGGCAGCATCATATTCTCATGAACATTAGAATCATTACCAAGAAACGAAAGTACCTGGTAATTTAGTTGGCGTGCACGAGCTCTAGCAATTGGTCCAGTATGTATAGCAGCAGGGGCTGTGGGTGTAACAATTGTATTGATGTCCTCATCATCCTCCCCTTCTTGAAATGAAGTCGTCCTCGACGGAAGTTCATCTTCCTCACCCAAATAAGGCTTCAAATCTGCAATGTTAAAAGTGGGACTAACCCCAAAATTTGCAGGCAGCTCAAGTTTATATGCATTATCATTTATTTTCTCTAACACCTTAAAGGGACCATCAGCACGTGGCATTAACTTTGATTTGCGCAAATCAGGAAATCTATCCTTACGCAAATGTAACCAAACAAGATCTCCAGGTGCAAACACAACATGTTTTCTACCCTTATCTCCAGCAAATTTATATTTAGCATTCATGCGCTCAATGTTTTCCTTAGTTAACTCATGCATTTTTAAAATCAATTCAGCACGTTGTTTAGCATCAAAATTAACCTTCTCCGAAGATGGAAGAGGCAACAAATCAATAGGTGCACGAGGTAGGAAACCATACACAACTTCAAAAGGGCACATCTTAGTAGTAGAATGCAATGAACGATTATAAGCAAATTCAATATGAGGCAAGCATTCCTCCCACATTTTCTTATTATTCTTCAAAACAGCCCTAAGCATAGTAGACAACGTTCTATTGACTACTTCAGTTTGTCCATCAGTTTGGGGGTGACAAGTAGTACTAAAAAGCAGTTTAGTCCCCAACTGAGCCCATAAACATCTCCAAAAGTGGCTAAGAAATTTAGTATCACGATCTGAAACAATAGTATTTGGCACACCATGCAAGCGAATAATTTCACGAAAGAACAAATCAGCAACATTAACAGCATCATCGCTTTTATGACATGGTATAAAGTGTGCCATTTTCGAGAATCTATCCACGACAACAAATATGCTATCCCTCCCCTTCTTTGTTCGAGGTAAACCTAAAACAAAGTCCATAGATATATCCTCCCAAGGAACACTAGGTAAAGGCAAAGGCATATATAAACCATGAGGATTGAGTCGTGACTTAGCTTTTTGACATGTAGTGCATCGAGCAATAAAACGCTCAACATCCCGTCTCATCTTTGGCCAAAAGAAATGTGTAGCAAGTACGTCCTCCGTCTTCTTCACGCCAAAGTGTCCCATTAATCCTCCTCCATGCGCCTCCTGCAACAACAAAAGACGAACAGAGCTAGCTGGAATGCATAGCTTGTTAGCACGAAACACAAATCCATCGTTAACGAGAAACTTGTTCCACATTCTTCCTTCTTTACAATTCTGCATTACATCTTTAAAATCAGCATCATGCACATATTGATCTTTGATGGTCTCCAAACCAAATATTTTGAAGTCAAGTTGTGAAAGCATAGTATAGCGGCGAGACAATGCATCAGCAATAACATTTTCTTTTCCCTTCTTGTGTTTAATGACATAAGGGAAAGTCTCAATGAATTCAACCCATTTAGCATGTCTACGATTCAGTTTAGCTTGACTTTTAATATGTTTCAAAGATTCATGATCAGAATGTATAACAAATTCTTTGGGCCATAAATAATGTTGCCATGTTTCTAAAGTCCGAACAAGAGCATATAATTCTTTATCATAAGTAGAATAATTCAGACTAGGCCCACTCAATTTTTCAGAAAAGTATGCAACAGGTTTGCCACCTTGTAATAACACACCGCCTAATCCAATTCCACTAGCATCACATTCAAGCTCAAAAGTCTTATTAAAATCAGGGAGTTGGAGTAAAGGAGCATGTGTCAACTTATCTTTCAATACCGAGAAGGCTTCTTCCTGTGCGGTACCCCAAAGAAAAGGCACATCTTTCTTTGTAAGCTCATTGAGAGGTGCAGCAATGGTGCTGAAATCACTCACAAAACGCCTATAGAATCCAGCAAGGCCAAGAAAACTCCTCACTTGTGTGACCGTTTTGGGCTGCGGCCAACTCTCAATAGCTTAAATCTTGGCTTTATCAACTTCAATTCCCTGTGGAGTAACAACATAGCCAAGAAAAGATACTCGGTTGGTGCAAAAGGTGCACTTCCCAAGGTTACCAAACAAACGTGCATCACGTAGAGCAATAAAAACAACACGTAAATGTTCCAAATGTTCTTCCAAAGATCTGCTATAAATCAGTATATCATTAAAATAGACTACCACAAATCGTCCAATGAAAGCACGTAAAACTTCGTTCATTAGTCTCATGAAAGTACTAGGCGCATTAGTTAACCCAAAAGGCATGACTAACCACTCATATAATCCAAACTTAGTTTTAAATGTTGTTTTCCTTTCATCCCCCAATTTCATACGAATTTGATGGTATCCACTACGCAAATCAACTTTGGAGAATATTGTAGAGCCACTCAATTCATCAAGCATATCATCTAGCCTAGGAATAGGATGACGATAACGAATAGTAATATTATTAATGCCTCTACAATCAACACACATACGCGATGTACCATCCTTTTTCGGCACTAGAATAATAGGAACAGCACAAGGACTAAGGGATTCGCGTATATAACCTTTGTCGAGAAGCTCTTGTACTTGACGCATAATCTCCTTCGTCTCCTCTGGATTGGTACGGTATGGCGCACGGTTTGGCAGTGAAGCACCGGGAATTAAGTCGATCTGATGCTCAATCCCTCGAATAGGTGGTAATCCCGGTGGCACGTCTTGTGGAAAGACGTCAGCGAACTCCTGCAAAATGTTAGTGATAGCAGGAGGCAAAGAGGAAGGCACGTCCTCGAATCAAAATAATGCCTCTTTGCACACAAAAGCATAGCAAACAGATTTGCTGAAAACTAGCTCATCAATATCAGATTTGGTGGCAAATAAACATGCACTTTTCAATTTAATTTCAGAAGCAACACTATATGGTTTATTATTAGGCTTCATTTGTTGCTCAAATTCTTTTGCCACAATCTGATTTTCACTCTTATTCTTCTCTTGTTTTGCTTTATTAGCTCCATTAATATCATCTTTCAAAATAGAATCAGGAGTCATAGGAAGCAAAGTAATATTTTTATCCTTATGAACAAGAGTATACTGATTGTTTCTACCATGATGTGCGGAATTTTTATCAAATTGCCATGGTCTACCAAGTAATAAGGAACATGCTTGCATAGGTACCACATCACAATCAACATAATCAGCATATGTAGAGATACTAAAATGCACACGAACAGTACGTGTTACCTTAACCTTGCCGCTGTTGTTGAACCATTGGATGTAGTAAGGATGTGGATGTGGTCTTGTGGTGAGAGAAAGCTTCTCCACCATCCCCATGCTAGCCAAGTTGTTGCAGCTCCCTCCGTCTATGATGATGCGCACAGAACGTTCCTTCACAACTCCCTTGGTATGGAACAAATTGTGCCTCTGATTTTGCTCAGCTTGTGTGATCTGCACACTCAAAACACGTTGAGCAACTAAACATTCATACCTGTCAGCATCTTCAGGAGCCATGTATTGCGTCTCATGATCAGAATCATCTCCACCATGTTCTTCGCGTGTAATAAGAGCCAAAGTCTCCTCATCATAGTCACTAGCAGACTCATATCCACCATCCGCGGTAGCAATCATCACACGCGGAGATTTGCATTCTCTCGCATAATGACCTCCTCCCTTACAACGACGACAAATAATATCACTTGTGTGCCCTGTTGATGCCATGGAAGAAGAAGAACGTTGTGCAGGCCCCGTAGGTGCGCTCTTGGCAGATAATGGTGGTTGTGCCTGTTTTCTTGTATCACGGCTGGAGGTGGCACCGGATGGAGGTGCTGGTGCAGTTGAAGTAGAAGATGCACGTGGTGTCCATGATGAAGGTCGGCCTGCAGAAAAGTTAGTTCGCCCCAATGCTTGTCGATCCTGCACTTCACATTCAGCTTTACAAGCAAGATGGAATAAACGAGTGATATTAGTATACTCCTTATAATCTAGAATGGTCTGAATCTCTCTATTTAATCCACCCAGAAAACGTGCAAGCATAGCTTCGTTCTCCTCAACAATACCACATCTAATCATGCCAGTTTGTAATTCCTGATAATATTCTTCTACAGAATTTTTCCCTTGTCTTAAACGCTGCAATTTTTGAAGCAATTCACGTAGATAATATGGTGGAACCCAACGCGTACGCATAGCAGTTTTCAAAGCAGCCCAAGTAGTTGGAATAGGATATAATCTACAATGTTCAGACCACCATACACATGCAAAACTAGTGAAAGCACAAACAACAGCAGCAACTCGTCTCTCCTCAGGATATTGTAAACATGTAAATCGTTGTTCAGTTTCTAACTCCCAAGTAAGATATATATCAGGAACATATCTACCCTCAAATGGTGGAATATTCAATTTCAGTTTAGGAATATGGACATCATCTCGTACCTGAGGTGGTGGTGCAGGCCTACCATTACGAATATATACCTGAGGTCGACCTGCTGGTGGTGGTACAGGTGCCTGCACGTAGTGCTGATTTTGATCAACCTCATGCTCATAATCTCCCACATAATCATCCTCCTCCGCATCAGCAGCAGGAGCCACAGAAGTATCAACAGCAGCACCAACAGTTTGGCCAAAGGCAAGAGGAACACGGCTTGCTCGGCGGAGGTCTGTTTCGCGACGTGGAGGTAGTCGTTGTTGTTGTTGTTGGAGAGGTGCGTTAGGTGCAGCGGGTGGTGGTGGTGGAAGACGCGCGAGCAATTCATTAAACTTGTTATCGAGCTTTGTTTCGAACGTCTTCTCAAGGCCAGTGATCTTCTCCATGGCCTCTTCAAAATTGTTCAGCACATCTTGCACCTGTTCAGTCATCATTTGCTGAAACTTATCATGAAGCTCCTTGTTCCATAAATTCTCCCAGTCAATCTCGTCGGCTTGTGATCCTGGCATGGTTAGCAGCAATAGAAACACACAAGAATATGATCCTACAGACTACGAACAAGTGGTGGTGGTGGGTGTCAAAAACCCGTCAAGCAAAACTCAAATTCTTACCAGTTCTTACCCAGCAGCAGACGGTGATCGGCAACCGTTGTAGTCAAAACTCTCAAAGCTTGGATAGAGCGATTACCAGGGAGAGTCAAACGCACGACGTAGATGTATGTGGAGCTGGGAAGGCTTATAATATGGTAGCAAAAAGGGTCAGCAATAATCAATTCAGAGATGCAAAGTTGAATAAACGCTCAACGATGGTACTGTGCTGGTCCTAGGCTAGACTGTGCTAGAGACGCGAGCCTAGAACACCAACAAAATCACGGCGCGGCACGTAAACAAGGGAGGAGCACACTCTGAATTTTTTTTCTCTTTTTTTCTGCACTTTTTTTTTCCTCTTTTTTTTTGCTCCGCAACAAATTTTTTTCGAAAAAGTCTACAAATGGTCTAAAAACTGCCTAGCCAGAATTTTCCAGACTTAGTTTTTTTTTTGAAATTGGAACTATTTTTCTTCTGCGGATGGCTCGGAAGTTGGGGAGTCCTTCTCTGTCACGACTCGGAGTATCGCGTGATCTGGAAATCGAGAACAATGCAACAATTACTGGACTCGGACTAGGACTGGTGGCGGAGATGAATCTGGTGGAACTCGGACAGGTGGCGGATATATGTTGCAGGTGAACTCGGATTGGCGTGATGGCGGCGGATATGTGGTGGTGTATATGGATTCGGATTGACGGTGAATATGTGGTGGTGGTATATGGCAACAGCGACGATGATGATGCGGTGGTGATATATGGTAGCGGCGACGTGACAACCTGTGAACAGAACTCAAAACTCTAAAAGACTAGACGCTAAGACCAGCAACTGGACACGACGATGCAACCGCAAATTCAACAAAGCAAATACAGAAAAGATTATGCAAGGCTCAGATTGGTTCGGATGGGATGAACTAACCCTAATTTTTTTTTGGCTTTTTCGTGGACTATAGGTATGAAGAACAGACTCGATCTAAACTACGAAAAACTGTAAAATCTCACCGAGCAACCTGGAAATCTGATACCACTTGATAGAGGCAAAGGTGTCCCGTCTTTCGATGAGATGATGGATATCGCTTTGGTGGAAGTCGACTTTGACGATCCGACTACGAACGTGCGAGGACGTCGCGCCTTAGCAATCTCTAAACCAACTCCGAGAGGTTATTGACCACGCCGGAGCACGATCAACCTGACCACGAGGGTCTGTTTCCTGCGAATATAAGATGAAAGCTTTATTGATCAAGGTGGGGTTCTGTGACGCCTTTGTCTGGTCGTTGAACACAAACGAAGTACGCGAAGTTGCAGCTATGGCGAACTTTTAATCTAAACAAAACCCAAAGTCTAAACGGTGCCCTAAGGGCTGTATATATGGAGGAAGAGAGGGGGAATTTCGGGGCCCTTGGTGGAGGGGTCCGAAATCAACCCTATCTCTTGTTTCCCCACACATACGGACTCTAAAAATAGCCTATACTTATGTATTTCGAAATTACATGGGCCTGGCCCAATAAAAAGGTGACGCGGCACCTATAATAGCCTCGGGACGAAATTTATGAAGTGGCATCTTGTATATTTCGTCCATGGCTTCATGCACCCATTATGGTGGCTTCAAAGTCCTGAAATCATCACTTGTAACTCCGTTCTTGTTCCCCTTGCGCATGGCATCATCTCCATGCTTGTTCTTGCTCCAATGTTCATCCTTCTCCAAGCTAGGCCCTTCATTTGTAAGCAAAACAAATGTATCCAATTTAGGCAGCATCATATTCTCATGAACATTAGAATCATTACCAAGAAACGAAAGTACCTGATAATTTAATTGGCGTGTGCGAGCTCTAGTAATTGGTCCCGTATATGTAGCAGTAGGGGCTGTGGGTGTAACAATGGTATTGATGTCCTCATCAGGAGGAGGCACGTGATTGAGGTGCTGGTGCAGTTGAAGTAGAAGATGCACGCGGTGTCCATGATGAAGGTCGGCCTGCAGAAAAGTTAGTTCGCCCCAATGCTTGTCGATCCTGCACTTCACGTTCAGCTTTACAAGCAAGATGGAATAAACGAGTGATATTAGTATACTCCTTATAGTCTAGAATGGTCTGAATCTCTTTATTTAATCCACCCAGAAAACGTGCAAGCATAGCTTCATTCTCCTCAACAATACCACAACTAATCATGCCAGTTTGTAATTCCTGATAATATTCTTCTACAGAATTTTTCCCTTGTCTTAAACGCTGCAATTTTTGAAGCAATTCACGTTGATAATATGGTGGAACCCAACGCGTACGCATAGCAATTTTCAAAGCAGCCCAAGTAGTTGGAATAGGATATAATCTACAATGTTCAGACCACCATACACATGCAAAACTAGTGAAATCACAAACAGCAGCAGCAACCCATCTCTCCTCGGGATATTGTAAACATGTAAAATGTTGTTAAGTTTCTAACTCCCAAGAAAGATATATATCAGGAACATATCTACCCTCAAATGGTGGAATATTCAATTTCAGTTTAGGAATATGCACATCATCTCGTCCCTGAGGTGGTGGTGCAGGCCTACCATTACGAATATATACCTGAGGTCGACCTGCTGGTGGTGGTGCTGGTGGGTGCACGTAGTTCTGATTTTGATCAACCTCATCCTCATAATCTCCCACATAATCATCCTCCTCCGCATCAGCAGCAGGAGCCACAGAAGTATCAACAGCAGCACCAACAGTTTGGCCAAACGCAAGAGGAACACGGCTCGCTCGGCGGAGGTCTATTTCGCGACTTGGAGGTAGTCGTTGTTGTTGTTGTTGGAGAGGTGCGTTAGGTGCAGCGGGTGGTGGTGGTGGAAGACGCGCGAGCAATTCATTAAACTTGTTATCGAGCTTTGTTTCGAACATCTTCTCCATGCCATCTATCTTCTCCATGGCCTCTTCAAATCTGTTTAGCACGTCTTGCACCTGTCCACTCATCATTTGCTAAAATTTATCATGCAAATCCTTATTTCTCATGTTCTCCCAGTCAGTCTCGTCGGCTTGTGATCCTGACATGGTTAGCAGCAATAGAAACACACAAGAATATGATCCTACAGACTACTAACAAGAGGTGGTGGTGGATCTCACAATTCCGTCAAGCAAATCTCAAATTCTTACCAGTTCTTACCCAGCAGCAGGCGGTGATCGGCAACCGTTGTAGTCAAAAACTCTCAAAGCTTGGATAGAGCGATTACCAGGGAGAGTCAAACGCACGACGTAGATGTATGTGGAGTTGGGAAGGCTTATAATATGATAGCAAAAAGGGTCAGCAATAATCAATTCAGAGATGCAAAGTTGAATAAACGCTCAACGACAGTACTGTGCTGGTCCTAGGCTAGACTGTGCTAGAGACGCGAGCCTAGAACACCAACAAAATCACGGCACGGCACGTAAACAAGGGAAAAGCACACTCTGGAATTTTTTTTTTCGCTCCTTTTTTTTGGCGAAAAATCACTATAATGGCGAGTGTCTCAAAACTCTTCCTAGCTCAAACTGACAGGATGGGCATGAAATTTTTCGACCGATTTTTTTTTGGCGAAAAATCACTATAATGGCGAGTGTCTCAAAACTCTTCCTAGCTCAAACTGACAGGATGGGCACGAAATTTTTCGACCAATTTTTTTTTCGACTGCCCGGACCCAAAAACTGGAAACGGGTCAAAAAAAACTTCCTATAATGGCACCTGTCTCAGAACACTCAGAAACACCTAAAAATAGGATAGCCAAAATTTTTTTTGAAAAATCTGTTTTCAAAAAATTTTGGGCCTAAACGGAGCGTGGTTTCCGGACTCTTTTTTTTTCCGAAACCTACTCCGGCAAGGAAACACGAATCGGAATCTAGATGAATCTCGAAAACAAACCTAATATGACAAGAACTCGGATTGGTGGTGGATATATGGTGGTAGATGGCAGCGGTGGTGGTATATGACAGCTGTGGTGGTATATGGATACGGATTCGAAGCGGTGGCGGATAAGCGGTGGTGGTAGATGGCAGGGGTGATGATGATGGTGCGGCGGTGGCGTGACAACTTATGACCAGAACTCGAAACTCTAAAAGACTAGACTCTAAGACCAGCAACTAGACACAACGATGCAACCGCAAATTCAACAAAGCAAAACCCTAAAAAGATTATGCAAAGGCTCAGATTGGTTCGGATATGATGAACTAACCCTAATTTTTTTTGTGGCTTTTTCGTGGACTATAGGTATGAAGAACAGACTCGATCTAAACTACGAAAAACTGTAAAATCTCACCGAGCAACCTGGAAATCTGATACCACTTGATAGAGGCAAAGGTGTCCCGTCTTTCGATGAGATGATGGATATCGCTTTGGTGGCAGTCGACTTTGACGATCCGACTACGAACGTGCAAGGACGTCGCGCCTTAGCAATCGCTAAACCAACTCCGAGAGGTTATTGACCACGCCGGAGCACGATCAACCTGACCACGAGGGTCTGTTTCCTACGAGCAAACAAAGAACAAGCAAGAAACTGAGATTGCAATCTGGATATTGCGAATATAAGACGAAAGCTTTATTGATCAAGGTGGGGTTCTGTGACGCCTTGGTCTGGTCGTTGAACACAAACGAAGTACGCGAAGTTGCAGCTATGGTGAACTTTTCATCTAAACAAAACCCAAAGTCTAAACGATGCCCTAAGGGCTGTATATATGGAGGAAGAGGGGGTGGGGGGGAATTTCGTGGCCCTTGGTGGAGGGGTCCGAATTCAACCCTATCTCTTGTTTCCCCACACATACGGACTCTAAAAATAGCCTATACTTATGTATTTCGAAATTACATGGGCCTGGCCCAATAATAAGGTGATGCAGCACCTAAAATAGCCTCGGGACGAAATTTATGAAGTGGCATCTTGTATATTTCGTCCAAGGCTTCATGCACCCATTATGGTGGCTTCAAAGTCCTGAAATCATCACTTGTAACTCCGTTCTTGTTCCCCTTGCGCATGCCATCATCTCCATGCTTGTTCTTGCTCCAATGTTCATCCTTCTCCAAGCTAGGCTGATAGAGGCAAAGGTGTCCCGTCTTTCGATGAGATGATGGATATCGCTTTGGTGGAAGTCGACTTTGACGATCCGACTACGAACGTGCGAGGACGTCTGATGAGGACATGACTACCTTGGATACGACCAAAAATATTGCATACATGCATATTTGTCAGGTGATTTCTAGTGCAAACTATTCAATAATCTATTTATGTTATCCAGAACAAAAATACTTCACACACTTTTGTGTTTTGTCTAATTGCAGGTGTATGGGATATTTGTACAATTCACATATGAAGATAAGGGAGAAAGAGATGTTTAAGTGCTATTCAAAAAGTTCTTTCACGTCACTTTTTGGCCAAGAGAAGATAGAGTCCAAGTCTCTCACGTTCTGGATTCAGATTCGGACTGCACAGACATACCTGATTCAAAACGCCAACAACTTTTTCATACGGACTCCGAATTGGGTGATTCTTTTTTGTTGGATTCTAGATTTCGTGCTCTTTGCAGCCCAGTTGGATTCACCTTCAAATTCGTCCGGAGCGTTGAGATATCGACGAAACAATCAGACGCTGCAGCAGAATCCGAGTCAAACAACAAGTCCAAAGGTGTTGCATCACCTCCACTTGGGCCCATTGGCCTTGTACGACCTAGGGTTCGTTTTAGGCTGCCTTGGGACGTCCTCCCACCTCCTAGGCCATCACCCCTTGCTCCTATATAAGTAGATCCATCTAGTAGCTTTTCCCTTGGGATTTGTTTAGTTAAAAGTTAGCCATTGCAACTTCGTGTACTTCGTTTATGTCCAACGACCAGACCAAGACCGCTTACGGATCCCCACCATTATCAATACCTCATATATATTTGCAATATTCAGATTGCTTTATCATATTCTTGCTCGTTCTTCGATTGCTTGCAGGAATAGACCTTCGTGGTCAGGCTGACCGTGCTTCCGGCATCGTCAGTAACCTCAGGAGATTGGTTTAGCGATTGCTAAGGCGCAACGTCGTGCACGTTTGTAGTCGGATCGTCAAAGTCGTCTCCACCAAATCGATAGTTATCATCTCATCGAAAGATCGGGACACCCCGCCTCTATCAACGTCGCGCCTTAGCAATCGCTAAACCAACTCCGAGAGGTTATTGACCACGCCGGAGCACGATCGACCTGACCACGAGGGTCTGTTTCCTGCGAGCAAACGAAGAACAAGCAAGAAACTAAGATTGCAATCTGGATATTGCGAATATAAGATGAAAGCTTTATTGATCAAGGTGGGGTTCTGTGACGCCTTTGTTTGGTCGTTGAACACAAACGAAGTACGCGAAGTTGCAGCTATGGCGAACTTTTAATCTAAACAAAACCCAAAGTCTAAACGATGCCCTAAGGGTTGTATATATGGAGGTAGAGGGGGGAATTTCGTGGCCCTTGGTGGAGGGGTCCGAAATCAACCCTATATCTTGTTTCCCCACACATACGGACTCTAAAAATAGCCTATACTTATGTATTTCGAAATTACATGGGCCTGGCCCAATAATAAGGTGACGCAGCACCTAAAATAGCCTCGGGACGAAATTTATGAAGTGTTGTATATTTCGTCCAAGGCTTCATGCACCCATTATGGTGGCTTCAAAGTCCTGAAATCATCACTTGTAACTCCGTTCTTGTTCCCCTTGCGCATGCCATCATCTCCATGCTTGTTCTTGCTCCAATGTTCATCCTTCTCCAAGCTAGGCCCTTCATTTGTAAGCAAAACAAATGTATCCAATTTAGGCAGCATCATATTCTCATGAACATTAGAATCATTACCAAGAAACGAAAGTACCTGGTAATTTAGTTGGCGTGCACGAGCTCTAGTAATTGGTCCAGTATGTATAGCAGCAGGGGCTGTGGGTGTAACAATTGTATTGATGTCCTCATCATCCTCCCCTTCTTGAAATGAAGTCGTCCTCGACGGAAGTTCATCTTCCTCACCCAAATAAGGCTTCAAATCTGCAATGTTAAAAGTGGGACTAACCCCAAAATCTGCAGGCAGCTCAAGTTTATATGCATTATCATTTATTTTCTCTAACACCTTAAAGGGACCATCAGCACGTGGCATTAGCTTTGATTTGCGCAAATCAGGAAATCTATCCTTACGCAAATGTAACCAAACAAGATCTCCAGCTGCAAACACAACATGTTTTCTACCCTTATCTCCAGCAAGTTTATATTTAGCATTCATACGCTCAATGTTTTCCTTAGTTAACTCATGCATTTTTAAAATCAATTCAGCACGTTGTTTAGCATCAAAATTAACCTTCTCCGAAGATGGAAGAGGCAACAAATCAATAGGTGCACGAGGTAGGAAACCATACACAACTTCAAAAGGGCACATCTTAGTAGTAGAATGCAATGAACGATTATAAGCAAATTCAATATGAGGCAAGCATTCCTCCCACATTTTCTTATTATTCTTCAAAACAGCCCTAAGCATAGTAGACAACGTTCTATTGACTACTTCAGTTTGTCCATCAGTTTGGGGGTGACAAGTAGTACTAAAAAGCAGTTTAGTCCCCAACTTAGCCCATAAACATCTCCAAAAGTGGCTAAGAAATTTAGTACCACGATCTGAAACAATAGTATTTGGCACACCATGCAAGCGAATAATTTCACGAAAGAACAAATCAGCAACATTAACAGCATCATCGCTTTTATGACATGGTATAATGATAGGGGAAAAGGTGTCCCGTCTTTCGATGAGATGGTGGATTTCGCTTTGGTGGAAGTCGACTTTGACGATCCGACTACGAACGTGCGAGGACGTCGCGCCTTAGCAATCGCTAAACCAACTCCGAGAGGTTATTGACCACGCCGGAGCACGATCAACCTGACCACGAGGGTCTGTTTCCTGCGAGCAAACGAAGAACAAGCAAGAAACTAAGATTGCAATCTGGATATTGCGAATATAAGATGAAAGCTTTATTGATCAAGGTGGGGTTCTGTGACGCCTTTGTCTGGTCGTTGAACACAAACAAAGTACACGAAGTTGCAATGGCTAACTTTTAACTAAACAAATCCCAAGGAAAAGCTACTAGATGGATCTACTTATATAGGAGCAAGGGGTGGCGGCCAAGGAGGTGGGAGGACGTCCCAAGGCAGCCTAAAACTAAATCTAGGTCGTACAAGGCCAATGGGCCCAAGTGGAGGTGATGTAACACCTTTGGACTTGTAGTTTGACTCGGATTCTACTGCAGCATCAGATTGTTTCGTCCACAACTCAACGCTCCGGACGAATTTGAAGGTGATTCCAATTGGGTTGGAAAGTGCACGAAATCTAGTTTCCAACAAAAAAAGAATCACCCAATTCGGAGTCCGTATGAAAAACTTGTGTGCGTTTTGAGTCAGGTGTGTCTGTGCAGTCCGAATCTGAATCCAGAACGTGAGAGACTTGGACTCTATCTTCTCTTGGGCCAAAAGTGACGTGAGAGAACTTTTTGGACAGCAAATAAACATCTCTTTCTTCCTTATCTTCATATGTGGATTGTACAAATGTCCCATACACCTGCAATTAGACAAAACACAAAAGTGTGTGAAGTATTTTTGTTCGGGATAACATAAATAGATTATTGAATAGTTTGCACTAGAAATCACCTGACAAATATGCATATATGCAATATTTTTGGTCATATACAAGGTAGTCATGTCCTCATCAAAAATTAACCTTCTCCGAAGATGGAAGAGGCAACAAATCAATAGGTGCACGAGGTAGGAAACCATACACAACTTCAAAAGGGCACATCTTAGTAGTAGAATGCAATGAACGATTATAAGCAAATTCAATATGAGGCAAGCATTCCTCCCACATTTTCTTATTATTCTTCAAAACAGCCCTAAGCATAGTAGACAACGTTCTATTGACTACTTCAGTTTGTCCATCAGTTTGGGGGTGACAAGTAGTACTAAAAAGCAGTTTAGTCCCCAACTTAGCCCATAAACATCTCCAAAAGTGGCTAAGAAATTTAGTATCACGATCTGAAACAATAGTATTTGGCACACCATGCAAGCGAATAATTTCACGAAAGAACAAATCAGCAACATTAACAGCATCATCGCTTTTATGACATGGTATAAAGTGTGCCATTTTCGAGAATCTATCCACGACAACAAATATGCTATCCCTCCCATTCTTTGTTCGAGGTAAACCTAAAACAAAGTCCATAGATATATCCTCCCAAGGAACACTAGGTACAGGCAAAGGCATATATAAACCATGAGGATTGAGTCGTGACTTAGCTTTTTGACATGTAGTGCAACGAGCAATAAAACGCTCAACATCCCGTCTCATCTTTGGCCAAAAGAAATGTGTAGCAAGTACGTCCTCCGTCTTCTTCACGCCAAAGTGTCCCATTAATCCTCCTCCATGGGCCTCCTGCAACAACAAAAGACGAACGGAGCTAGCTGGAATGCATAGCTTGTTAGCACGAAACACGAATCCATTGTTAACAACAAACTTGTTCCACATTCTTCCTTCTTTACAATTCTGCATTACATCTTTAAAATCAGCATCATGCACATATTGATCTTTGATGGTCTCCAAACCAAATATTTTGAAGTCAAGTTGTGAAAGCATAGTATAGCGACGAGACAATGCATCAGCAATAACATTTTCTTTTCCCTTGTTGTGTTTAATGACATAAGGGAAAGTCTCAATGAATTCAACCCATTTAGCATGTCTACGATTCAGTTTAGCTTGACTTTTAATACGTTTCAAAGATTCATGATCAGAATGTATAACAAATTCTTTGGGCCATAAATAATGTTGCCATGTTTCTAAAGTCCGAACAAGAGCATATAATTCTTTATCATAAGTAGAATAATTCAGACTAGGCCCACTCAATTTTTCAGAAAAGTATGCAACAGGTTTGCCATCTTGTAATAACACACCTCTTAATCCAATTCCACTAGCATCACATTCAAGCTCAAAAGTCTTATTAAAATCAGGAAGTTGGAGTAAAGGAGCATGTGTCAACTTATCTTTCAATACCGTGAAGGCTTCTTCCTGTGCGGTACCCCAAAGAAAAGGCACATCTTTCTTTGTAAGCTCATTGAGAGGTGCAGCAATGGTGCTGAAATCTCTCACAAAACGCCTATAGAATCCAGCGAGGCCAAGAAAACTCCTCACTTGTGTGACCGTTTTGAGTTGCGGCCAACTCTCAATAGCTTCAATCTTGGCTTTATCAACTTCAATTCCCTATGGAGTAACAACATAGCCAAGAAAAGATACTCGGTCGGTGCAAAAGGTGCACTTCCCAAGGTTACCAAACAAACGTGCATCACGTAGAGCAATAAAAACAGCACGTAAATGTTCCAAATGTTCTTCCAAAGTTCTGCTATAAATAAATATGTCATCAAAGTAAACTACCACAAATCGTCCAATGAAAGCACGTAAAACTTCGTTCATTAATCTCATGAAAGTACTAGGTGCATTAGTTAACCCAAAAGGCATGACTAACCACTCATATAATCCAAACTTAGTTTTAAATGCTGTTTTCCATTCATCTCCCAATTTCATACGAATTTGATGGTAGCCACTACGCAAATCAACTTTGGAGAATATTGTAGAGCCACTCAATTCATCAAGCATATCATCTAGCCTAGGAATAGGATGACGATAACGAATAGTAATATTATTAATGCCTCTACAATCAACACACATACGTGATGATGAGGACATTAATACAATTGTTACACCCACAACCCCTGCTGCTATACATACTGGACCAATTACTAGAGCTCGTGCACGCCAACTAAATTACCAGGTACTTTCGTTTCTTGGTAATGATTCTAATGTTCATGAGAATATGATGCTTCCTAAATTGGATACATTTGTTTTGCTTACAAATGAAGGGCCTAGCTTGGAGAAGGATGAACATTGGAGCAAGAACAAGCATGGAGATGACGGCGTGCGCAAGGGGAGCAAGAACGGAGTTACACGTGATGATTTCAGGACTTTGAAGCCACCATAATGGGTGCATGAAGCCTTGGACGAAATATACAAGATGCCACTTCCTAAATTTCGTCCCGAGGCTATTTTAGGTGCTGCGTCACCTTATTATTGGGCCAGGCCCATGTAATTTCGAAATACATAAGTATAGGCTATTTTTAGAGTCCGTATGTGTGGGGAAACAAGAGATAGGGTTGATTTCGGACCCCTCCACCAAGGGCCACGAAATTCCCCCCTCTTCCTCCATATATACAGCCCTTAGGGCATCGTTTAGACTTTGGGTTTTGTTTAGATTAAAAGTTCGCCATAGCTGCAACTTCGCGTACTTCGTTTGTGTTCAACGACCAGACAAAGGCGTCACAGAACCCCATCTTGATCAATAAAGCTTTCATCTTATATTCGCAATATCCAGATTGCAATCTTAGTTTCTTGCTTGTTCTTCATTTGCTCGCAGGAAACAGACCCTCGTGGTCAGGTTGATCGTGCTCCGGCGTGGTCAATAACCTCTCGGAGTTGGTTTAGCGATTGCTAAGGCGCGACGTCCTCGCACGTTCGTAGTCGGATCGTCAAAGTCGACTTCCACCAAAGCGAAATCCACCATCTCAACGAAAGACGGGACACCTTTGCCTCTATCACGTGATGTACCATCCTTTTTCGGCACTAGAATAATAGGAACAGCACAAGGACTAAGGGATTCGCGTATATAACCTTTGTCGAGAAGCTCTTGTACTTGACGCATAATCTCCTTCGTCTCCTCTGGATTGGTACGGTATGGTGCACGGTTTGGCAGTGAAGCACCGGGAATTAAGTCAATCTGATGCTCAATCCCTCGAATAGGCGGTAATCCCGGTGGCACGTCTTGTGGAAAAACGTCAGCGAACTCCTGCAAAATGTTAGTGACAGCAGGAGGCAAAGAGGAAGGACGTCCTCGAATGAAAATAATGCCTCTTTGCACACAAAAGTATAGCAAACAGATTTGCTGAAATCTAGCTCATCAATATCAGATTTGGTGGCAAATAAACATGCACTTTTCAATTTAATTTCAGAAGCAACACTAGATGGTTTATTATTAGGCTTCATTTGTTGCTCAAATTCTTTTGCCACAATCTGATTTTCACTCTTATTCTTCTCCTGTTTTGCTTTATTAGCTCTATTAATATCATCTTTCAAAATGGAATCAGGAGTCATAGGAAGCAAAGTAATATTTTTATCCTTATGAACAAGAGTATAGTGATTGTTTCTACCATGGTGTACAGAATTTTTATCAAATTGCCAAGGTCTACCAAGTAATAAGGAACATGCTTGCATAGGTACCACATCACAATCAACATAATCAGCATATGTAGAGATACTAAAATGCACACGAACAGTACGTGTTACCTTAACCTTGCCGCTGTTGTTGAACCATTGGATGTAGTAAGGATGTGGATGTGGTCTTGTGGTGAGAGAAAGCTTCTCCATCATCTCCATGCTAGCCAAGTTGTTGCAGCTCCCTCCGTCTATTATGACGCGCACAGAATGTTCCTTCACAACTCCCTTGGTATGGAACAAATTGTGCCTCTGATTTTGCTCAGCTTGTGTGACCTGCACACTCAGAACACGTTGAGCAACTAAACATTCATACCTATCAGCGTCTTCAGGAGCCATGTATTGCGTCTCATGATCAGAATCATCTCCACCATGTTCTTCACGTGTAATAAGAGCCAATGTCTCCTCATCATAGTCACTAGCGGACTCATATCCACCATCCGCGGTAGCAATCATCACACGCGGAGATTTGCATTCTCTCGCATAATGACCTCCTCCCTTACAACGACGACAAATAATATCACTTGTGTGCCCTGTTTGATGAGGACATGACTACCTTGGATATGAACAAAAATATTGCATATATGCATATTTGTCAGGTGATTTCTAGTGCAAACTATTCAATAATCTATTTATGTTATCCAGAACAAAAATACTTCACACACTTTTGTGTTTTGTCTAATTGCAGGTGTATGGGACATTTGTACAATCCACATATGAATATAAGGAAGAAAGAGATGTTTATTTGCTGTCCAAAAAGTTCTTTCACGTCACTTTTGGCCCAAGAGAAGATAGAGTCCAAGTCTCTCACGTTCTGGATTCAGATTCGGACTGCACAGACATACCTGACTCAAAACGCACACAAGTTTTTCATACGGACTCCGAATTGGGTGATTCTTTTTTTTGTTGGAAACTAGATTTCGTGCACTTTCCAACCCAATTGGAATCACCTTCAAATTCGTCCGGAGCGTTGAGTTGTGCACAAAACAATTTGATGCTGCAGCAGAATCCGAGTCAAACTACAAGTCCAAAGGTGTTACATCACCTCCACTTGGGCCCATGAGCCTTGTACGACCTAGGGTTAGTTTTAGGCTGCCTTGGGACGTCCTCCCACCTCCTTGGCCGCCACCCCTTCCTCCTATATAAGTAGATCCATCTAGTAGCTTTTTCCTTGGGATTTGTTTAGTTAAAAGTTAGCCATTGCAACTTCGTGTACTTCGTTTGTGTCCAACGACCAGACCAAGACCACTTACGGATCCCCACCTTTATCAATACTTCATATATACTCGTAATATTCAGATTGCTTTTATCGTATTCTTGCTTGTTCTTCGATTGCTTGCAGGAATAGACCTTCGTGGTCAGATTGATTGTGCTCCGGCGTGGTCAATAACCTCTCGGAGTTGGTTTAGCGATTGCTAAGGCGCAACGTCGTGCACGTTTGTAGTCGGATCGTCAAAGTCGTCTCCACCAAATCGATAGTTATCATCTCATCGAAAGATCGGGACACCCTCGCCTCTATCAAGTGGTATCAGTTTTCAGGTTGCCCGGTGAGAATTTCCAGTTTTCCAAGATTAGATTTATTTTCTTACCTATTGTCCAAGAAAAAGCCACAAAAAAGAGTTAGATCTATTCATCCTTGGTCCAAGCCAGTCTGAGCCTTTGCAATTTTCTTTTCATTGCTTGCATAGTTGAATTATCGGTTGCATCGTCGTGTCGAGTTGCTGGTCTTAGTGTCTAGTTCGTTTAGAGTTTCGAGTTCTGTTCACATTAGTCACGCCGCCGCTGCATCATTATCTCTTCCGTTGTCCACCACCCATCCATCAATTTCCACCACGTGCTCCCCACCATTCATTGTCATAATAATAGTTGAGATCATTCACATCTTCCCTTGATCCAATCTGCATCTTATCTAGTTTGTTTTGGAAAGAGGGAGAAAAAAAGAGAGAAAAAAAAGGAGAAAAAAAGGAGAAAAAAAAGTCAGAGAGAAAAAAAGGAGAGAAAGATAAAAAAGTGTGAGGAAAAAAAAGAGAAGAAAAAAAACAAAAAAATCGGCACAAACTTTTTCAGAGGAAAGTTGGAGACAAAGTTGTTGATATATCCTGCTTGGCTGTTGTTTCACCTCATTATCTTTACTGCCATTGTGATCTTCACTTATATCTTGCTGTCCAGAGCTACTTAATATCCTTCATTGATGCTAGTTGTGCTACGACGTGACCACATTAGTGTTCTAGGCTCGCGTCTCTAGTCCGGTCTAGCCTAGGACCAGCACAGTACCGTCGTTGAGCGTTTATTCAACATTGCATCTTTGAATTGATTATTGCTAATCTTTTGCTACCATATATAGCCAACCCAGCTCCACATATTTCTACACCGTGTATACGTACGCTCCCCTGGCAATCGCTTTACTCAATATTCGGAGTTACTTGACACCGCTGGTTGCCGATCACCGCCTGCTGCATGGTAAGAACTTGTAAGACATTGATATTTGCTTTACTGTGAGCGTTTTACCACCACATCCTAGTAGTTATAGGAACATTATTTTTGGGTTTTGTTTCTTGTTCTACTAATCATGACAGGATCCAGAGTCAATTCATGGGCTTTGTCGATCGCGGGAGACGTGCCACCACCTTTGCAAATACCACAACCGTCACGAGAGGTGCACAAACGTCCAAATGCACATGATCAGGTTAATGTATCTATACCACCATTTAATGGCCGTTTTAAACTTGCTTTATATATTGAATGGGAGTTCGACATAAAAAATATATTTGCTTCCCATAATTTCGATGAACATAAAAAGGTTAAGGTTGCGGTTGGTTCTTTCACTGGTTATGCTTTGGTTTGGTGGAGTGAATATTGTCGGTTACACCCTGATTATATACCTACTACTTGGGATGATTTGAAACTTGCCATGCGACATACTTTCGTCCCTGCTTATTATACTCGTGACATGATTAAGAAGTTGCAACACTTACAACAAGGTAGTGAAACTGTAACAAAATATTATGATGATTTACAAACTACCTTGTTGCATTCCTCTTTAGAAGAAAGTGAAGATGATTTTATGGATAGATTTTGGGGAGGATTAAACCGTGATATTCAAGAGATACTAATTCATGAAGAGTGTTATCCTATGGACCATTTGTTTCATCTTGCTTGCAAAGCTGAACAGGAAATGAAACGATGTGTTGGCCACGAGGAGAACAAGCGCACGGTGCACATTCCAAGAGTTGATATGATTGTTCCTTCAACTACTAGGCATACTATGACAACCACATCCGTTGTTGTCAGGACTACATCACCTCCACCATGTGACACATCGCCCCCGAGAGTGGCTACATCATCTGAGTTGATCATAAGAGGTAATGACAAAGGTACTGATCTTCCATCTCTACATGAGAATGATGAATGCCTTGTCAATTTGAATGCACCATCTGATGAGCTACCCACTACTTTGATCACACCACCTATTTTCGAGGACTATGTTGATAATTTGACTTCGCCATGTGATCAAACGACTGAAATACCAACAATTTTGAGTGCACCCATTGAATTAACTATTGATGCAAAAGAACCAATGTTTAATCATTTTGATATGACCTCTAATCTTGGTGATGATTCTGTGTTGAATGACTTATTGCATGTTTGCTTATTTAAGCATGTTGTAGCATGTAAATTTGATGCAAGTAAGGTTTATTCACCAATGTTGGGATGGTTTAATGATGAACATTGTCAATCTTTTGAAATGAATAAGAGCTGCACTTATATGTGCAAACTGAGTTGCAATATTTTCATGCCTTCTACTTCTTGTGCTAATTTTTTGGCTTTAGATTTTATGAACTATGCAAGTTACTCATCTATTCATGTGTCATATATGCAAAAATCAAGGGAAGTAAAAATGACTGACATATACATATACAACATGTACACCTTGTCTCTTTTGTTAGCCACATTTCAGATTAAGCAACGCCGAGGACGGCTTTATTTTCAAGAAGGGGAGGATGATGAGGACATGACTACCTTGGATATGACCAAAAATATTGCATATATGCAGATTTGTCAGGTGATTTCTAGTGCAAACTATTCAATAATCTATTTATGTTATCCAGAACAAAAATACTTCACACACTTTTGTGTTTTGTCTAATTGCAGGTGTATGGGACATTCGTACAATCCACATATGAAGATAAGGAAGAAAGAGATGTTTATTTGCTGTCCAAAAAGTTCTCTCACGTCACTTTTGGCCCAAGAGAAGACAGAGTCCAAGTCTCTCACGTTCTGGATTCAGATTCGGACTGCACAGACACACCTGACTCAAAACGCACACAAGTTTTTCATACAGACTCCGAATTGGGTGATTCTTTTTTTGTTGGAAACTAGATTTCGTGCACTTTCCAACCCAATTGGAATCACCTTCAAATTCGTCCGGAGCGTTGAGTTGTGGATGAAACAATCTGATGCTGCAGCAGAATCCGAGTCAAACTACAAGTCCAAAGGTGTTACATCACCTCCACTTGGGCCCATTGGCCTTGTACGACCTAGATTTAGTTTTAGGCTGCCTTGGGATGTCCTCCCACCTCCTTGGCCGCCACCCCTTGCTCCTATATAAGTAGATCCATCTAGTAGCTTTTCCTTGGGATTTGTTTAGTTAAAAGTTAGCCATTGCAACTTCGTGTACTTCGTTTGTGTCCAACGACCAGACCAAGACCGCTTACGGATCCCCACCATTATCAATACCTCATATATATTTGCAATATTCAGATTGCTTTATCATATTCTTGCTCGTTCTTCGATTGCTTGCAGGAATAGACCTTCGTGGTCAGGCTGATCGTGCTTCCGGCATCATCAGTAACCTCAGGAGATTGGTTTAGCGATTGCTAAGGCGCAACGTCGTGCACGTTTGTAGTCGGATCGTCAAAGTCGTCTCCACCAAATCGATAGTTATCATCTCATCGAAAGATCGGGACACCCCCGCCTCTATCAGGTCTAGCCTAGGACCAGCACAGTACCGTCGTTGAGCGTTTATTCAACATTGCATCTTTGAATTGATTATTGCTAATCTTTTGCTACCATATATAGCCAACCCAGCTCCACATATTTCTACACCGTGTATACGTACGCTCCCCTGGCAATCGCTTTACTCAATATTCGGAGTTACTTGACACCGCTGGTTGCCGATCATCGCCTGCTGCATGGTAAGAACTTGTAAGACATTGATATTTGCTTTACTGTGAGCGTTTTACCACCACATCCTAGTAGTTATAGGAACATTATTTTTGGGTTTTGTTTCTTGTTCTACTAATCATGACAGGATCCAGAGTCAATTCATGGGCTTTGTCGATCGCGGGAGACGTGCCACCACCTTTGCAAATACCACAACCGTCACGAGAGGTGCACAAACATCCAAATGCACATGATCAGGTTAATGTATCTATACCACCATTTAATGGCCGTTTTAAACCTGCTTTATATATTGAATGGGAGTTCGACATAAAAAATATATTTGCTTCACATAATTTCGATGAACATAAAAAGGTTAAGGTTGCGGTTGGTTCTTTCACTGGTTATGCTTTGGTTTGGTGGAGTGAATATTGTCGGTTACACCCTGATTATATACCTACTACTTGGGATGATTTGAAACTTGCCATGCGACATACTTTCGTCCCTGCTTATTACACTCGTGACATGATTAAGAAGTTGCAACACTTAAAACAAGGTAGTGAAACTGTAACAAAATATTATGATGATTTACAAACTACCTTGTTGCACTCCTCTTTAGAAGAAAGTGAAGATGATTTTATGGATAGATTTTGGGGAGGATTAAACCGTGATATTCAAGAGATACTAATTCATGAAGAGTGTTATCCTATGGACCATTTGTTTCATCTTGCTTGCAAAGTTGAACAGGAAATAAAACGACGTGTTGGCCACGAGGAGAACAAGCGCACGGTGCACATTCCAAGAGTTGATATGATTGTTCCTTCAACTACTAGGCATACTATGACAACCACATCCGTTGTTGTCAGGACTACATCACCTCTACCATGTGACACATCGCCCTCGAGAGTGGCTACATCATCTGAGTTGATCATAAGAGGTAATGACAAAGGTACTGATCTTCCATCTCTACATGAGAATGATGAATGCCTTGTCAATTTGAATGCACCATCTGATGAGCTACCCACTACTTTGATCACACCACCTATTTTAGAGGACTACGTTGATAATTTGACTTTGCCATGTGATCAAACAACTAAAATACCAACAATTTTGAGTGCACCCATTGAATTAACTATTGATGCAAAAGAACCAATGTTTAATCATTTTGATATGACCTCTAATCTTAGTGATGATTCTGTGTTGAATGACTTATTGCATATTTGCTTATTTAAGCATGTTGTAGCATGTAAATTTGATGCAAGTAATGTTTATTCACCAATGTTGGGATGGTTTAATGATGAACATTGTCAATCTTTTGAAATGAATAATAGCTTCACTTATATGTGCAAACTGAGTTGCAATATTTTCATGCCTTCTACTTCTTGTGCTAATTTTTTGGCTTTAGATTTTATGAACTATGCAAGTTACTCATCTATTCATGTGTCATATATGCAAAAATCAAGGGAAGTAAAAATGGATGATATATACATATACAACATGTACACCTTGTCTCTTTTGTTAGCCACATTTCAGATTAAGCAACGCCGAGGACGGCTTTATTTTCAAGAAGGGGAGGATGATGAGGACATGACTACCTTGGATATGACCAAAAATATTGCATATATGCATATTTGTCAGGTGATTTCTAGTGCAAACTATTCAATAATCTATTTATGTTATCCAGAATAAAAATACTTCACACACTTTTGTGTTTTGTCTAATTGCAGGTGTATGGGACATTTGTACAATCCACATATGAAGATAAGGAAGAAAGAGATGTTTATTTGCTGTCCAAAAAGTTCTTTCACGTCACTTTTGGCCCAAGAGAAGATAGAGTCCAAGTCTCTCACGTTCTGGATTCAGATTCGGACTGCACAGACATATCTGACTCAAAACGCACACAAGTTTTTCATACGGACTCCGAATTGGGTGATTCTTTTCTTGTTGGAAACTAGATTTCGTGCACTTTCCAACCCAATTGGAATCACCTTCAAATTCGTCCGGAGCGTTGAGTTGTGGACGAAACAATCTGATGCTGCAGCAGAATCCGAGTCAAACTACAAGTCCAAAGGTGTTACATCACCTCCACTTGGGCCCATGAGCCTTGTACGACCTAGGTTTAGTTTTAGGCTGCCTTGGGACGTCCTCCCACCTCCTTGGCTGCCACCCCTTGCTCCTATATAAGTAGATCCATCTAGTAGCTTTTTACTTGGGATTTGTTTAGTTAAAAGTTAGCCATTGCAACTTCGTGTACTTCGTTTGTGTCCAACGACCAGACCAAGACCGCTTACGGATCCCCACCTTTATCAATACTTCATATATACTCGTAATATTCAGATTGCTTTTATCGTATTCTTGCTTGTTCTTCGATTGCTTGCAGGAATAGACCTTCGTGGTCAGGTTGATTGTGCTCCGGCGTGGTCAATAACCTCTCGGAGTTGGTTTAGCGATTGCTAAGGCGCAACGTCGTGCACGTTTGTAGTCGGATCGTCAAAGTCGTCTCCACCAAATCGATAGTTATCATCTCATCGAAAGATCGGGACACCCTCGCCTCTATCACTGTTGATGCCCTGGAAGAAGAAGAACTTTGTGCAGGCCCGGCAGGTGCGCTCTTGGCAGATAATGGTGATTGTTCCTGTTTTCTTGTATCACGGCTGTAGGAGGCACCTGATTGAGGTGCTGGTGCAGTTGAAGTAGAAGATGCACGCGGCATCCATGAGGAAGGTCGGCCTGCAGAAAAGTTAGTTCGCGCCAATGCTTGTCGATCCTGCACTTCACGTTCAGCTTTACAAGCAAGATGGAATAAACGAGTGATATTAGTATACTCCTTATAGTCTAGAATGGTCTGAATCTCTCTATTTAATCCACCCAGAAAATGTGCAAGCATAGCTTCATTCTCCTCAACAATACCACATCGAATCATGCCAGTTTGTAATTCCTGATAATATTCTTCTACAGAATTTTTCCCTTGTCTTAAACGCTGCAATTTTTGAAGCAATTCACGTTGATAATATGGTGGAACCCAACGCGTACGCATAGCAGTTTTCAAAGCAGCCCAAGTAGTTGGAATAGGATATAATCTACAATGTTCAGACCACCATACACATGCAAAACTAGTGAAAGCACAAACAGCAGCAGCAACTCGTCTCTCCTCAGGATATTGTAAACATGTAAATTGTTGTTCAGTTTCTAACTCCCAAGTAAGATATATATCAGGAACATATCCACCCTCAAATGGTGGAATATTCAATTTCAGTTCAGGAATATGGACATCATCTCGTACCTGAGGTGGTGGTGCAGGCCTACCATTACGAATATATACCTGAGGTCGACCTGCTGGTGGTGGTACAGGTGGCTGCACGTAGTGCTGATTTTGATCAACCTCATCCTCATAATCTCCCACATAATCATCCTCCTCCGCATCAGCAGCAGGAGCCACAGAAGTATCAACAGCAGCACCAACAGTTTGGCCAAACGCAAGAGGAACACGGCTTGCTCGGCGGAGGTCTGTTTCGTGACGTGGAGGTAGTCGTTGTTGTTGTTGTTGGAGAGGTGTGTTAGGTGCAGCGGGTGGTGGTGGTGGAAGACGCGCGAGCAATTCATTAAACTTGTTATCGAGCTTTGTTTCGAACGTCTTCTCAATGCTAGTGATCTTCTCCATGGCCTCTTCAAAATTGTTCAGCACATCTTGCACCTGTTCAGTCATCATTTGCTGAAACTTATCATGAAGCTCCTTGTTCGATAAATTCTCTCCCAGTCAATCTCGTCGGCTTGTGATCCTGGCATGGTTAGCAGCAATAGAAACACACAAGAATATGATCCTACAGACTACGAACAAGTGGTGGTGGTGGGTGTCACAAATCCGTCAAGCAAAACTCAAATTCTTACCAGTTCTTACCCAGCAACAGGCGGTGATCGGCAACCATTGTAGTCAAAACTCTCAAAGCTTGGATAGAGCGATTACCAGGGAGAGTCAAACGCACGACGTAGATGTATGTGGAGCTGGGAAGGCTTATAATATGGTAGCAAAAAGGGTCAGCAATTATGAATTCAGTGATGAGGACATCAATACAATTGTTACACCCACAGCCCCTACTACTATACATACTGGACCAATTACTAGAGCTCGTGCACGCCAACTAAATTATCAGGTACTTTCGTTTCTTGGTAATGATTCTAATGTTCATGAGAATATGATGCTGCCTAAATTGGATATATTTGTTTTGCTTACAAATGAAGGGCCTAGCTTGGAGAAGGATGAACATTGGAGCAAGAACAAGCATGGAGATGATGGCATGCGCAAGGGGAACAAGAACGGAGTTACAAGTGATGATTTCAGGACTTTGAAGCCACCATAATGGGTGCATGAAGCCTTGGACGAAATATACAAGATGCCACTTCATAAATTTCGTCCCGAGGCTATTTTAGGTGCTGCGTCACCTTATTATTGGGCCAGGCCCATGTAATTTCGAAATACATAAGTATAGGCTATTTTTAGAGTCCGTATGTGTGGGGAAACAAGAGATAGGGTTGATTTCGGACCCTGATAGAGGCAAAGGTGTCCCGTCTTTCGATGAGATGATGGATATCGCTTTGGTGGAAGTCGACTTTGACGATCCGACTACGAACGTGCGAGGACGTCGCGCCTTAGCAATCGCTAAACCAACTCCGAGAGGTTATTGACCACGCCGGAGCACGATCAACCTGACCACGAGGGTCTGTTTCCTGCGAGCAAACGAAGAACAAGCAAGAAACTAAGATTGCAATCTGGATATTGCGAATATAAGATGAAAGCTTTATTGATCAAGGTGGGGTTCTGTGACGCCTTTGTCTGGTCGTTGAACACAAACGAAGTACGCGAAGTTGCAGCTATGGCGAACTTTTAATCTAAACAAAACCCAAAGTCTAAACGATGCCCTAAGGGCTGTATATATGGAGGAAGAGGGGGGAATTTCGTGGCCCTTGGTGGAGGGGTCCGAAATCAACCCTATCTCTTGTTTCCCCACACATACGGACTCTAAAAATAGCCTATACTTATGTATTTCGAAATTACATGGGCCTGGCCCAATAATAAGGTGACGCAGCACCTAAAATAGCCTCGGGACGAAATTTATGAAGTGGCAACTTGTATATTTCGTCCAAGGCTTCATGCACCCATTATGGTGGCTTCAAAGTCCTGAAATCATCACTTGTAACTCCGTTCTTGTTTCCCTTGCGTATGCCATCATCTCCATGCTTGTTCTTGCTCCAATGTTCATCCTTCTCCAAGCTAGGCCCTTCATTTGTAAGCAAAACAAATGTATCCAATTTAGGCAGCATCATATTCGCATGAACATTAGAATCATTACCAAGAAACGAAAGTACCTGGTAATTTAGTTGGCGTGCACGAGCTCTAGTAATTGGTCCCATATATGTAGCAGTAGGGGCTGTGGGTGTAACAATGGTATTGATGTCCTCATCAACCTTCAAGTCTCTCCTACCTTGGAAGACCAGATTCGCCAAGCATAGCTTCTTGATGCTATGGTGAAAAAGGTAAAGATTGGGATTGCCAAGAGTCAACCCATGTACAAGTGCTACCGCCTTGATGACAAGGACACTCTCTTCTTCGAGGATCGTATTGTTGTGCCCAAAGGTGACCTCCGTAAAGTGATCATGAACGAGGCTCACAATTCTCTCCTCTCCATCCACCCTGGGAGCACGAAGATGTATCAGGACCTCAAGCAGGCTTATTGGTGGATTCGAATGAAGCGCGAGATTGCTCAATTCGTGAATGAGTGTGATGTCTGCAGAAGAGTGAAGGCAGAACACCACAGGCCAGCTGGTCTCCTCCAACCTCTTGCCATTCCAGAATGGAAGTTTGACCACATTAAAATGGACTTCGTGACTGGGTTTCCAAAGTCCAAACGTGGCAATGATGCTATATTCGTTGTCATCGACAAACTCACCAAAGTGGCTCACTTTCTGCCTATCAAAGAGTCAATCACTGCAGCTCAATTGCGGAGCTCTATACCTCTTGAATTGTCTCTCTGCACGGTATCCACAAGTGATCTCTTCGGACCATATTACCTCCAAGTTTTGGGATTCGTTTCAGAAGGCCATGGGCACCAACATCCGCTTCAGCACAGCTTTCCATCCTCAAACTAGCGGTCAAGTCGAGCGTGTCAATCAGATTCTTGAAGATATGCTCAGGGCTTGTGTGATCTCCTTCGGCATGAAGTGGGAGGATTGTCTTCCTTATGCTGAATTCTCCTACAACAACAGTTTTCAAGCAAGTTCGGGCAAGGCCCCATTTGAAATTCTGTATGGCAGGAAATGCCGTACCCCTCTCAACTGGTCTGAAACCGGTGAACGTCAGCTTTTGGGTAATGACTTAATCACAGAGGCAGAGGAAATGTGCAAAGTCATTCGAGATAACCTCAAAGCAGCCCAATCCCGCCAAAAGAGCTACTATGATAGTAAGCACCGTGATTTGGCTTTCGAGATCGGAGATCATGTTTACCTCCGCGTCTCTCCTATGAAAGGTACTCATCGCTTCGGTATCAAAGGGAAGCTTGCCCCCAGATACGTGAGACCTTTCAAGATTGTCAGCAAGAGAGGCGATCTCGCCTATCAACTCGAGCTTCCTTCAAACTTTGCAAGTGTTCATGATGTGTTCCATGTCTCTCAGCTTCGAAAGTGCTTCAAGACTCCTGACCGCACCGTCAACTTCGAGGACATTGAGCTCCAAGAAGATCTCTCCTATCATGAGCACCCCATTGCTATTCTCGAAGAGACTGAACGCAAGTCTCGCAACAAGTCAATCAAATTCCTCAAAGTCAAGTGGTCACACCATTCCGACCGTGAAGCTACCTGGGAACGCGAGGATCACCTCCGTTCTGAGTACCCGACGTTCTTTCCGTCCTAGATCTCGGGACGAGATCCTTTCGTAGTGGTGGTGATAGAGGCTAAGGTGTCCCGATGTTTCGATGAGATGGTGGCTATCGTTTTCTGTGGGAGTCGACCTTGACGATCCGACTACGAACGTGCGAGACGTCGCGCCTTAGCAATCGCTAAACCAACTTCCGAGGGTTATTGACCACGCCAGAGCACGATCAACCTGACCACGAGGGTCTGTTTCCTGCGAGCAAACGAAGAACAAGCAAGAAACTGAGATTGCAATCGGGATATTGCGAATATAAGATGAAAGCCTTATTGATCAAGGTGGGGTTCTGTGACGTCTTGGTCTGATCGTTGGACACAAACGAAGTACGCGAAGTTGCAGCTATGGCGAACTTTTAATCTAAACAAAATCCAACGTTTAAACGACGCCCTAAGGGCTGTATATATGGAGGAAGAGGGGGGGTGGGGATTTCGTGGCCCTTGAGGGTGGGGTCCGAAACCAACCCTAACTCTTGTTTCCCCACACATACGGACTCTAAAAATAGCCTATACTTATTTCGAAATTACATGGGCCTGGCCCATTAATAAGGTGACGCAACACCTAGAATAGCCTATGGACGAATATTATGAAGTGGCATCTTGTATATTTCGTCCAAGGCTTCATGCACTCCTTATGGCGGCTTCAAAGTCCTGAAATCATCACTTGTAACTCCATTCTTGATCCCCTTGCGCATGCCATCAACTCCATGCGTGTTCTGCTCCAATGTTCATCCTTCTCCAAGCTAGGCCCTTCATTTGTAAGCAAAACTAATGTATCTAATTTAGGCAGCATCATAATCTCATGAACATTAGAATCATTACCAAGAAACGAAAGTACCTGGTAATTTAATTGGCATGCGCGAGCTCTAGTAATTGGTCCAGTATATGTAACAGTAGGGGCTGTGGGTGTAACAATGGTATTGATGTCCTCATCATCCTCCCCTTCTTGAAATGAAGTCGTCCTCGACGGAAGCGCATCTTCCTCACCCAAATAAGGCTTCAAATCTGCAATGTTAAAAGTGGGACTAACCCCAAAATCTACAGGTAGCTCAAGTTTATATGCATTATCATTTATTTTCTCTAACACCTTAAAAGGACCATCAGCACGTGGCATTAGCTTTGATTTGCGTAGATTAGGAAATCTATCTTTACGCAAATGTAATGAAACAAGATCTCCAGGCGCAAACACAACATGTTTTCTACCCTTATCTCCAGCAAGTTTATATTTAGCATTCATACGCTCAATGTTTTCCTTAGTTAACTCATGCATTTTTAAAATCAATTCAGAACGTTCTTTAGCATCAAAATTAACCTTCTCTGAAGATGGAAGAGGCAACAAATCAATAGGTGCACGAGGTAGGAAACCATACACAATTTCAAAAGGGCACATCTTAGTAGTAGAATGCAATGAACGATTATAAGCAAATTCAATATGAGGCAAGCATTCTTCCCACATTTTCTTGTTATTCTTCAAAACAACCCTAAGCATAGTAGACAATGTTTTATTGACTACTTCAGTTTGTCCATCAGTTTGGGGGTGACAAGTAGTACTAAAAAGCAGCTTAGTCCCCAACTTAGCCCATAAACATCTCCAAAAGTGGCTAAGAAATTTAGTATCACGATTTGAAACAATAGTATTTGGCACACAATGTAAGCGAATAATTTCACGAAAGAACAAATCAGCAACATTAACAGCATCATCGCTTTTATGACATGGTATAAAGTGTGCCATTTTCGAGAACCTATCCACGACAACAAATATGCTATCCCTCCCCTTCTTTGTTCGAGGTAAACCTAAAACAAAGTTCATAGATATATCCTCCCAAGGAACACTAGGTACAGGCAAAGGCATATATAAACCATGAGGATTGAGTCGTGAATTAGCTCTTTGACATGTAGTGTAGCGAGCAACAAAACGCTCAACATCCCGTCTCATCTTTGGCCAAAAGAAATGTGTAGCAAGTATATCCTCCATCTTCTTGACGCCAAAGTGTCCCATTAATCCTCCTCCATGCGCCTCCTGCAACAACAAAAGACGAACAGAGCTAGCTGGAATGCATAGCTTGTTAGCACGAAACACAAATCCAGCGTTAAGAACGAACTTGTTCCAAGTTCTCCCTTCCTTACAATTCTGCAATACATCTTTAAATTCAGCATCATGAACATATTGATCTTTGATGGTCTCCAAACCAAATATTTTAAAGTCAAGTTGTGAAAGCATAGTATAACGACAAGACAAGGCATCAGCAATAACATTTCCTTTACCCTTCTTGTGTTTAATGACATAAGGGAAAGTCTCAATGAATTCAACCCATTTAGCATGTCTACGGTTCAGTTTTGCTTGACTTTTAATTTGTTTCAAAGATTCATGATCAGAATGTATAACAAATTCCTTGGGCCATAAATAATGTTGCCATGTTTCTAAGGTCCGAACAAGAGCATATAATTCTTTATCATAAGTAGAATAGTTCAGACTAGGCCCACTCAATTTTTCAGAAAAGTATGCAACAGGTTTTCCATCTTGTAATAACACACCTCCTAATCCAATTCCATTAGCATCACATTCAAGCTCAAAAGTCTTATTGAAATTAGGAAGTTGGAGTAAAGGAGCATGTGTCAACTTATCTTTCAATACCGTGAAGGCTTCTTCCTGTGCGGTACCCCAAACAAAAGGCACATCCTTCTTTGTAAGCTCGTTGAGAGGTGCAGCAATGGTGCTGAAATCTCTCACAAAACGCCTATAGAAACCAGCGAGGCCAAGGAAACTCCTCACTTGTGTGACCGTTTTGGGCTGCGGCCAACTCTCAATAGCTTCAATCTTGGCTTTATCAACTTCAATTCCCCGTGGAGTAACAACATAGCCAAGAAAAGATACTCGGTCGGTGCAAAAGGTGCACTTTCCAAGGTTTCCAAACAAACGTGCATCACGTAGAGCAATAAAAACAACACGTAAATGTTCCAAATGTTCCTCCAAAGATTTGCTATAAATCAATATGTCATCAAAGTAAACTAACACAAATCGTCCAATGAAAGCACGTAAAACTTCGTCAATTAACCTCATGAAAGTACTAGGTGCATTAGTTAACCCAAAAGGCATGACTAACCACTCATATAATCCAAACTTAGTTTTAAATGCTGTTTTCCATTCATCACCCAATTTCATACGAATTTGATGGTATCCACTATGCAAATCAACTTTGGAGAATATTGTAGAGCCACTCAATTCATCAAGCATATCATCTAGCCTAGGAATAGGATGACGATAACGAATACTAATATTATTAATGCCTCTACAATCAACGCACATACGCGACGTACCATCCTTTTTCGACACTAAAATGATAGGAACAACAAAGGACTAAGGGATTCGCGTATATAACCTTTGTCGAGCAGTTCTTGTACTTGACGCATAATCTCCTTCGTCTCCTCTGGATTGGTACGGTATGGTGCACGGTTGGGTAGCGAAGCACCGGGAATTAAGTCAATTTGATGCTCAATCCCTCGAATAGGTGGTAATCCCGGTGGCACGTCTTGTGGAAAGACGTCAGCGAACTCCTGCAAAATGTTAGTGACAGCAGGGGGCAAAGAGGAAGGCACGTCCACGAATGAAAATAATGCCTCTTTGCACACAAAAGCATAGCAAACAGATTTGCTAAAATCTAGCTCATCAATATCAGATTTGGTGGCAAGTAAACATGCACTTTTCAATTTAATTTCAGAAACAACAGTAGATGGTTTATTATTAGGCTTCATTTGGTGCTCAAATTCTTTTGCCACAATCTGATTTTCACTCTTATTTGTCTCCTGTTTTGCTTTATTAGCTCTATTAATATCATCTTTCAAAATGGAATCAGGAGTCATAGGAAGCAAAGTAATATTTTTATCGTTATGAACAAGAGTATACTGATTGTTTCTACCATGGTGTACAGAATTTTTTTCAAATTGCCATGGTCTACCAAGTAATAAGGAACATGCTTACATAGGTGATAGAGGCTAAGGTGTCCCGTCTTTCGATGAGATGATGGATATCGCTTTGGTGGAAGTCGACTTTGACGATCCGACTACGAACGTGCAAGGACGTCGCGCCTTAGCAATCGCTAAACCAACTCTGAGAGGTTATTGACCACGCCGGAGCACGATCAACCTGACCACGAGGGTCTGTTTCCTGCGAGCAAACGAAGAACAAGCAAGAAACTAAGATTGCAATCTGGATATTGCGAATATAAGATGAAAGCTTTATTGATCAAGGTGGGGTTCTGTGACGCCTTTGTCTGGTCGTTGAACACAAACGAAGTACGCGAAGTTGCAGCTATGGCGAACTTTAATCTAAACAAAACCCAAAGTCTAAACGGTGCCCTAAGGGCTGTATATATGGAGGAAGAGAGGGGAATTTCGTGGCCCTTGGTGGAGGGGTCCGAAATCAACCCTATCTCTTGTTTCCCCACACATACGGACTCTAGAAATAGCCTATACTTATGTATTTCGAAATTACATGGGCCTGGCCCAATAAAAAGGTGACACAGCACCTATAATAGCCTCGGGATGAAATTTATGAAGTGGCATCATGTATATTTCGTCCAAGGCTTCATGCACCCATTATGGTGGCTTCAAAGTCCTGAAATCATCACTTGTAACTCCGTTCTTGTTCTTCTTGCGCATGCCATCATCTCCATGCTTGTTCTTGCTCCAATGTTCATCCTTCTCCATGCTAGGCCCTTCATTTGTAAGCAAAACAAATGTATCCAATTTAGGCAGCATCATATTCTCATGAACATTAGAATCATTACCAAGAAACGAAAGTACCTGGTAATTTAGTTGGCGTGCACGAGCTCTAGTAATTGGTCCAGTATGTATAGCAGCAGGGGCTGTGGGTGTAACAATTGTATTGATGTCCTCATCAGCATCATCGCTTTTATGACATGCTATAAAGTGTGCCATTTTCGAGAATCTATCCACGACAACAAATATGCTATCCCTCCCCTTCTTTGTTCGGGGTAAACCTAAAACAAAGTCCATAGATATATCCTCCCAAGGAACACTAGGTACAGGCAAAGGCATATATAAACCATGAGGATTGAGTCGTGACTTAGCTTTTTGACATGTAGTGCATCGAGCAATAAAACGCTCAACATCCCGTCTCATCTTTGGCCAAAAGAAATGTGTAGCACGTACGCCCTCCGTCTTCTTCACGCCAAAGTGTCCCATTAATCCTCCTCCA
The DNA here is from genome assembly GCF_018294505.1 of Triticum aestivum. Classification (NCBI taxonomy): domain Eukaryota; kingdom Viridiplantae; phylum Streptophyta; class Magnoliopsida; order Poales; family Poaceae; genus Triticum; species Triticum aestivum. The sequence goes on along the minus strand of NC_057806.1, from coordinate 253,438,185 downwards.
TGCGCCTCCTGCAACAACAAAAGACGAACGGAGCTAGCTGGAATGCATAGCTTGTTAGCACGAAACACAAATCCATCGTTAACGATGAACTTGTTCCACATTCTTCCTTCTTTACAATTCTGCATTACATCTTTAAAATCAGCATCATGCACATATTGATCTTTGATGGTCTCCAAACCAAATATTTTGAAGTCAAGTTGTGAAAGCATAGTATAGCGGCGAGACAATGCATCAGCAATAACATTTTCTTTTCCCTTCTTGTGTTTAATGACATAAGGAAAAGTCTCAATGAATTCAACCCATTTAGCATGTCTACGATTCAGTTTAGCTTGACTTTTAATATGTTTCAAAGATTCATGATCAGAATGTATAACAAATTCTTTGGGCCATAAATAATGTTGCCATGTTTCTAAAGTCCGAAAAAGAGCATATAATTCTTTATCACAAGTAGAATAATTCAGACTAGGCCCACTCAATTTTTCAGAAAAGTATGCAACAGGTTTGCCATCTTGTAATAACACACCGCCTAATCCAATTCCACTAGCATCACATTCAAGCTCAAAAGTCTTATTAAAATCAGGAAGTTGGAGTAAAGGAGCATGTGTCAACTTATCTTTCAATACCGAGAAGGCTTCTTCCTGTGCGGTACCCCAAAGAAAAGGCACATCTTTCTTTGTAAGCTCATTGAGAGGTGCAGCAATGGTGCTGAAATCTCTCACAAAACGCCTATAGAACCCAGCGAGGCCAAGAAAACTCCTCACTTGTGTGACCGTTTTGGGTTGCGGCCAACTCTCAATAGCTTCAATCTTGGTTTTATCAACTTTAATTCCCTGTGGAGTAACAACATAGCCAAGAAAAGATACTCGGTCGGTGCAAAAGGTGCACTTCCCAAGGTTACCAAACAAACATGCATCACGTAGAGCAATAAAAACAGCACGTAAATGTTCCAAATGTTCTTCCAAAGATCTGCTATAAATCAATATGTCATCAAAGTAAACTACCACAAATCATCCAATGAAAGCACGTAAAACTTCGTTCATTGATCTCATGAAAGTACTAGGTGCATTAGTTAACCCAAAAGGCATGACTAACCACTCATATAATCCAAACTTAGTTTTGAATGCTGTTTTCCATTCATCTCCCAATTTCATACGAATTTGATGGTATCCACTACGCAAATCAACTTTGGAGAATATTGTAGAGCCACTCAATTCATCAAGCATATCATCTAGCCTAGGAATAGGATGACGATAACGAATAGTAATATTATTAATGCCTCTACAATCAACACACATACGTGATGTACCATCCTTTTTCGGCACTAGAATAATAGGAACAACACAAGGACTAAGGGATTCGCGTATATAACCTTTGTCGAGAAGCTCTTGTACTTGACGCATAATCTCCTTCGTCTCCTCTGGATTGGTACGGTATGGTGCACGATTTGGCAGTGAAGCACCGGGAATTAAGTCAATCTGATGCTCAATCCCTCGAATAGGCGGTAATCCCGGTGGCACGTCTTGTGGAAAGACGTCAGCGAACTCCTGCAAAATGTTAGTGACAGCAGGAGGCAAAGAGGAAGGCACGTCCTCGAATGAAAATAATGCCTCTTTGCACACAAAAGCATAGCAAACCGATTTGCTGAAATCTAGCTCATCAATATCAGATTTGGTGGCAAATAAACATGCACTTTTCAATTTAATTTCAGAAGCAACACTAGATGGTTTATTATTAGGCTTCATTTGTTGCTCAAATTCTTTTGCCACAATCTGATTTTCACTCTTATTCGTCTCCTGTTTTGCTTTATTAGCTCTATTAATATCATCTTTCAAAATGGAATCAGGAGTCATAGGAAGCAAAGTAATATTTTTATCCTTATGAACAAGAGTATAGTGATTGTTTCTACCATGGTGTACAGGATGTTTATCAAATTGCCATGGTCTACCAAGTAATAAGGAACATGCTTGCATAGGTACCACATCACAATCAACATAATCAGCATATGTAGAGATACTAAAATGCACACGAACAGTACGTGTTACCTTAACCTTGCCGCTGTTGTTGAACCATTGGATGCAGTAAGGATGTGGATGTGGTCTTGTGGTGAGAGAAAGCTTCTCCACCATCTCCATGCTAGCCAAGTTGTTGCAGCTCCCTCCGTCTATGATGACGCGCACAGAACGTTCCTTCACAACTCCCTTGGTATGGAACAAATTGTGCCTCTTATTTTGCTCAGCTTGTGTGATCTGCACACTCAAAACACGTTGAGCAACTAAACATTCATACCTGTCAGCGTCTTCAGGAGCCATGTATTGCGTCTCATGATCAGAATCATCTCCACCATGTTCTTCACGTGTAATAAGAGCCAAAGTCTCCTCATCATAGTCACTAGCAGACTCATATCCACCATCTGCGGTAGCAATCATCACACGCGGAGATTTGCATTCTCTCGCATAATGACCTCCTCCCTTACAACGACGACAAATAATATCACTTGTGTGCCTTGTTGATGCCATGGAAGAAGAAGAACGCTGTGCAGGCCCCGCAGGTGCGCTCTTGGCAGATAATGGTGGTTGTGCCTGTTTTCTTGTATCACGGCTGGAGGTGGCACCGGATGGAGGTGCTGGTGCAGTTGAAGTAGAAGATGCACATGGTGTCCATGATGAAGGTCGGCCTGCAGAAAAGTTAGTTCGCCCCAATGCTTGTCGATCCTGCACTTCACGTTCAGCTTTACAAGCAAGATGGAATAAACGAGTGATATTAGTATACTCCTTATAGTCTAGAATGGTCTGAATCTCTCTATTTAATCCACCCAGAAAACGTGCAAGCATAGCTTCATTCTCCTCAACAATACCACATCTAATCATGCCAGTTTGTAATTCCTGATAATATTCTTCTACAGAATTTTTCCCTTGTCTTAAACGCTACAATTTTTGAAGCAATTCACGTTGATAATATGGTGGAACCCAACGCGTACGCATAGCAGTTTTCAAAGCAGCCCAAGTAGTTGGAATAGGATATAATCTACAATGTTCAGACCACCATACACATGCAAAACTAGTGAAAGCACAAACAGCAGCAGCAACTCGTCTCTCCTCAGGATATTGTAAACATGTAAATCGTTGTTCAGTTTCTAACTCCCAAGTAAGATATATATCAGGAACATATCTACCCTCAAATGGTGGAATATTCAATTTCAGTTTAGGAATATGGACATCATCTCGTACCTGAGGTGGTGGTGCAGGCCTACCATTACGAATATATACCTGACGTCGACCTGCTGGTGGTGGTACAGGTGGCTGCACGTAGTGCTGATTTTGATCAACCTCATCCTCATAATCTCCCACATAATCATCCTCCTCCGCATCAGCAGCAGGAGCCACAGAAGTATCAACAGCAGCACCAACAGTTTGGCCAAACGCAAGAGGAACACGGCTCGCTCGGCGAAGGTCTGTTTTGCGACGTGGAGGTAGTCGTTGTTGTTGTTGTTGGAGAGGTGCGTTAGGTGCAGCGGGTGGTGGTGGTGGAAGACGCATGAGCAATTCATTAAACTTGTTATCGAGCTTTGTTTCGAACGTCTTCTCAAGGCCAGTGATCTTCTCCACGGCCTCTTCAAAATTGTTCAGCACATCTTGCACCTGTTCAGTCATCATTTGCTGAAACTTATCATGAAGCTCCTTGTTTGATAAATTCTCCCAGTCAATCTCGTCCGCTTGTGATCCTGGCATGGTTAGCAGCAATAGAAACACACAAGAATATGATCCTACAGACTACAAACAAGTGGTGGTGGTGGGTGTCACAAATCCGTCAAGCAAAACTCAAATTCTTACCAGTTCTTACCCAGCAACAGGCGGTGATCGGCAACCGTTGTAGTCAAAACTCTCAAAGCTTGGATAGAGCGATTACCAGGGAGAGTCAAACGCACGACGTAGATGTATGTGGAGCTGGGAAGGCTTATAATATGGTAGCAAAAAGGGTCAGCAATAATCAATTCAGAGATGCAAAGTTGAATAAACGCTCAACGACGGTACTGTGCTGGTCCTAGGCTAGACTGTGCTAGAGACGCGAGCCTAGAACACCAACAAAATCACGGCGCGACACGTAAACAAGGGAGGAGCACACTCTGAATTTTTTTCCTCTTTTTTTTTGCACTTTTTTTTCCTCTTTTTTTTTGCTCCGCAACAATTTTTTTTCGAAAAAGTCTACAAATGGTCTAAAAACTGCCTAGCCAGAATTTTCTAGACTTAGTTTTTTTTTGAAATTGGAACTATTTTTCTTCTGCGGATGGCTCGGAAGTTTGGGAGTCCTTCTCTGTCACGACTCGGAGTATCGCGTGATCTGGAAATCGAGAACAATGCAACAATTACTGGACTCGGATTAGGACTGGTGGCGGAGATGAATTTGATGGAACTCGGACTGGTGGCGGAGATGAATCTGGTGGAACACGGACAGGTGGCGGATATATGTTGCAGGTGAACTCGGATTGGCGTGATGGCGGCGGATATGTGGTGGCGGTATATGGCAACAGCGACGATGATGATGCGGTGGTGATATATTGATAGAGGCAGAGGTGTCCCGTCTTTCGATGAGATGATGGATTTCGCTTTGGTGGAAGTCGACTTTGACGATCTGACTACGAACGTGCGAGGATGTCGCGCCTTAGCAATCGCTAAACCAACTCCGAGAGGTTATTGACCACGCCGGAGCACGATCAACCTGACCACGAGGGTCTGTTTCCTGCGAGCAAACGAAGAACAAGCAAGAAACTGAGATTGCAATCTGGATATTGCGAATATAAGATGAAAGCTTTATTGATCAAGGTGGGGTTCTGTGACGCCTTTGTCTGGTCGTTGAACACAAACGAAGTACGCGAAGTTGCAGCTATGGCGAACTTTTAATCTAAACAAAACCCAAAGTCTAAACGATGCCCTAAGGGCTGTATATATGGAGGAAGAGGGGGGGAATTTCGTGGCCCTTGGTGGAGGGGTCCGAAATCAACCCTATCTCTTGTTTCCCCACACATACGGACTCTAAAAATAGCCTATACTTATGTATTTCGAAATTACATGGGCCTGGCCCAATAATAAGGTGACGCATCACCTAAAATAGCCTCGGGACGAAATTTATGAAGTGGCATCTTGTATATTTCGTCCAAGGCTTCATGCACCCATCATGGTGGCTTCAAAGTCCTGAAATCATCACTTGTAACTCCGTTCTTGTTTCCCTTGCGCATGCCATCATCTCCATGCTTGTTCTTGCTCCAATGTTCATCCTTCTCCAAGCTAGGCCCTTCATTTGTAAGCAAAACAAATGTATCCAATTTAGGCAGCATCATATTCTCATGAACATTAGAATCATTACCAAGAAACGAAAGTACCTGGTAATTTAGTTGGCGTGCACGAGCTCTAGTAATTGGTCCAGTATGTATAGCAGCAGGGGCTGTGGGTGTAACAATTGTATTGATGTCCTCATCATCCTCCCCTTCTTGAAATAAAGTCGTCCTCGACGAAAGTTCATCTTCCTCACCCAAATAAGGCTTCAAATCTGCAATGTTAAAAGTGGGACTAACCCCAAAATCTGCAGGCAGCTCAAGTTTATATGCATTATCATTTATTTTCTCTAACACCTTAAAGGGACCATCAGCACGTGGCATTAACTTTGATTTGCGCAAATCAGGAAATCTATCCTTACGCAAATGTAACCAAACAAGATCTCCGGGTGCAAACACAACATGTTTTCTACCCTTATCTCGAGCAAGTTTATATTTAGCATTCATGCGCTCAATGTTTTCCTTAGTTAACTCATGCATTTTTAAAATCAATTCAGCACGTTGTTTAGCATCAAAATTAACCTTCTCCGAAGATGGAAGAGGCAACAAATCAATAGGTGCACGAGGTAGGAAACCATACACAACTTCAAAAGGGCACATCTTAGTAGTAGAATGCAATGAACGATTATAAGCAAATTCAATATGAGGCAAGCATTCCTCCCACATTTTCTTATTATTCTTCAAAACAGCCCTAAGCATAGTAGACAACGTTCTATTGACTACTTCAGTTTGTCCATCAGTTTGGGGGTGACAAGTAGTACTAAAAAGCAGTTTAGTCCCCAACTTAGCCCATAAACATCTCCAAAAGTGGCTAAGAAATTTAGTATCACGATCTGGAACAATAGTATTTGGCACACCATGCAAGCGAATAATTTCACGAAAGAACAAATCAGCAACATTAACAGCATCATCGCTTTTATGACATGGTATAAAGTGTGCCATTTTCGAGAATCTATCCACGACAACAAATATGCTATCCCTCCCCTTCTTTGTTCGAGGTAAACCTAAAACAAAGTCCATAGATATATCCTCCCAAGGAACACTAGGTACAGGCAAATGCATATATAAACCATGAGGATTGAGGCGTGACTTAGCTTTTTGACATGTAGTGCAGCGAGCAATAAAACGCTCAACATCCCGTCTCATCTTTGGCCAAAAGAAATGTGTAGCAAGTACGTCCTCCGTCTTCTTCACGCCAAAGTGTCCCATTAATCCTCCTCCATGCGCCTCCTGCAACAACAAAAGACGAACGGAGCTAGCTGGAATGCATAGCTTGTTAGCACGAAACACAAATCCATCGTTAACAACAAACTTGTTCCACATTCTTCCTTCTTTACAATTATGCATTACATCTTTAAAATCAGCATCATGCACATATTGATCTTTGATGGTCTCCAAACCAAATATTTTGAAATCAAGTTGTGAAAGCATAGTATAGCGACGAGACAAAGCATCAGCAATAACATTTTCTTTTCCCTTCTTGTGTTTAATGACATAAGGGAAAGTCTCAATGAATTCAACCCATTTAGCATGTCTACGATTCAGTTTAGCTTGACTTTTAATATGTTTCAATGATTCATGATCAGAATGTATAACAAATTCTTTGGGCCATAAATAATGTTGCCATGTTTCTAAAGTCCGAACAAGAGCATATAATTCTTTATCATAAGTAGAATAATTCAGACTAGGCCCACTCAATTTTTCAGAAAAGTATGCAACAAGTTTGCCATCTTGTAATAACACACCTCCTAATCCAATTCCACTAGCATCACATTCAAGCTCAAAAGTCTTATTAAAATCAGGAAGTTGGAGTAAAGGAGCATGTGTCAACTTATCTTTCAATACCGTGAAGGCTTCTTCCTATGCGGTACCCTAAAGAAAAGGCACATCTTTCTTTGTAAGCTCATTGAGAGGTGCAGCAATGGTGCTGAAATCTCTCACAAAACGCCTATAGAATCCAGCGAGGCCAAGAAAACTCCTCACTAGTGTGACCGTTTTGGGCTGCGGCCAACTCTCAATAGCTTCAATCTTGGCTTTATCAACTTCAATTCCCTGTGGAGTAACAACATAGCCAAGAAAAGATACTCGGTCGGTGCAAAAGGTGCACTTCCCAAGGTTCCTCCAAAGATCTGCTATAAATCAATATGTCATCAAAGTAAACTACCACAAATCGTCCAATGAAAGCACGTAAAACTTCGTTCATTAATCTCATGAAAGTACTAGGTGCATTAGTTAACCCAAAAGGCATGACTAACCACTCATATAATCCAAACTTAGTTTTAAATGCTGTTTTCCATTCATCTCCCAATTTCATACGAATTTGATGGTAGCCACTACGCAAATCAACTTTGGAGAATATTGTAGAGCCACTCAATTCATCAAGCATATCATCTAGCCTAGGAATAGGATGACGATAACGAATAGTAATATTATTAATGCCTCTACAATCAACACACATACGTGATGTACCATCCTTTTTCGGCACTAGAATAATAGGAACAGCACAAGGACTAAGGGATTCGCGTATATAACCTTTGTCGAGAAGCTCTTGTACTTGACGCATAATCTCCTTCGTCTCCTCTGGATTGGTACGGTATGGTGCACGGTTTGGCAGTGAAGCACCAGGAATTAAGTCAATCTGATGCTCAATCCCTCGAATAGGCGGTAATCCCGGTGGCACGTCTTGTGGAAAAACGTCAGCGAACTCCTGCAAAATGTTAGTGACAGCAGGAGGCAAAGATGAAGGCACGTCCTCGAATGAAAATAATGCCTCTTTGCACACAAAAGCATAGCAAACAGATTTGCTGAAATCTAGCTCATCAATATCAGATTTGGTGGCAAATAAACATGCACTTTTCAATTTAATTTCAGAAGCAACACTAGATGGTTTATTATTAGGCTTCATTTGTTGCTCAAATTCTTTTGCCACAATCTGATTTTCACTCTTACTCTTCTCCTGTTGTGCTTTATTAGCTCTATTAATATCATCTTTCAAAATGGAATCAGGAGTCATAGGAAGCAAAGTAATATTTTTATCCTTATGAACAAGAGTATAGTGATTGTTTCTACCATGGTGTACAGAATTTTTATCAAATTGCCATGGTCTACCAAGTAATAAGGAACATGCTTGCATAGGTACCACATCACAATCAACATAATCAGCATATGTAGAGATACTAAAATGCACACGAACAGTACGTGTTACCTTAACCTTGCCGCTGTTGTTGAACCATTGGATGTAGTAAGGATGTGGATGTGGTCTTGTGGTGAGAGCAAGCTTCTCCACCATCTCCATGCTAGCCAAGTTGTTGCAGCTCCCTCCGTCTATGATGACGCGCACAGAATGTTCCTTCACAACTCCCTTGGTATGGAACAAATTGTGCCTCTGATTTTGCTCAGCTTGTGTGACCTGCACACTCAAAACACGTTGAGCAACTAAACATTCATACCTGTCAGCGTCTTCAGGAGCCATGTATTGCGTCTCATGATCAGAATCATCTCCACCATGTTCTTCACGTGTAATAAGAGCCAAAGTCTCCTCATCATAGTCACTAGCGGACTCATATCCACCATCCGCGGTAGCAATCATCACACGCGGAGATTTGCATTCTCTCGCATAATGACCTCCTCCCTTACAACGACGACAAATAATATCACTTGTGTGCCCTGTTGATGCCATGGAAGAAGAAGAACGATGTGCAGGCCCCGCAGGTGCGCTCTTGGCAGATAATGGTGGTTGTGCCTGTTTTCTTGTATCACGGCTGGAGGTGGCACCGGATGGAGGTGCTGGTGCAGTTGAAGTAGAAGATGCACGTGGTGTCCATGATGAAGGTCGGCCTGCAGAAAAGTTAGTTCGCCCCAATGCTTGTCGATCCTGCACTTCACGTTCAGCTTTACAAGCAAGATGGAATAAACGAGTGATATTAGTATACTCCTTATAGTCTAGAATGGTCTGAATCTCTCTATTTAATCCACCCAGAAAACGTGCAAGCATAGCTTCATTCTTCTCAACAATACCACATCTAATCATGCCAGTTTGTAATTCCTGATAATATTCTTCTACAGAATTTTTTCCTTGTCTTAAACGCTGCAATTTTTGAAGCAATTCACGTTGATAATATGGTGGAACCCAACGCGTACGCATATCAGTTTTCAAAGCAGCCCAAGTAGTTGGAATAGGATATAATCTACAATGTTCAGACCACCATACACATGCAAAACTAGTGAAAGCACAAACGGCAGCAGCAACTCGTCTCTCCTCAGGATATTGTAAACATGTAAATCGTTGTTCAGTTTCTGACTCCCAAGTAAGATATATATCAGGAACATATCTACCCTCAAATGGTGGAATATTCAATTTCAGTTTAGGAATATGGACATCATCTCGTACCTGAGGTGGTGGTGCAGGCCTACCATTACGAATATATACCTGAGGTCGACCTGCTGGTGGTGGTACAGGTGGCTGCATGTAGTGTTGATTTTGATCAACCTCATCCTCATAGTCTCCCACATAATCATCCTCCTCCGCATCAGCAGCAGGAGCCACAGAAGTATCAACAGCAGCACCAACAGTTTGGCCAAACGCAAGAGGAACACGGCTTGCTCGGCGGAGGTCTGCTTCGCGACGTGGAGGTAGTCGTTGTTGTTGTTGTTGTTGGAGAGGTGCGTTAGCTGCAGCGGGTGGTGGTGGTGGAAGACGCGCGAGCAATTCATTAAACTTGTTATCGAGCTTTGTTTCAAACGTCTTCTCAAAGCCAGTGATCTTCTCCATGGCCTCTTCAAAATTGTTCAGCACATCTTGCACCTGTTCAGTCATCATTTGCTGAAACTTATCATGAAGCTCCTTGTTCGATAAATTCTCCCAGTCAATCTCGTCGGCTTGTGATCCTGGCATGGTTAGCAGCAAAAGAAACACACAAGAATATGATCCTACAGACTACAAACAAGTGGTGGTGGTGGGTGTCACAAATCCGTCAAGCAAATCTCAAATTCTTACCAGTTCTTACCCAGCAGCAGGCGGTGATCGGCAACCGTTGGAGTCAAAAACTCTCAAAGCTTGGATAGAGCGATTACCAGGGAGAGTCAAACGCACGACGTAGATGTATGTGGAGCTGGGAAGGCTTATAATATGGTAGCAAAAAGGGTCAGCAATAATCAATTCAGAGATGCAAAGTTGAATAAACGCTCAACGACGGTACTGTGCTGGTCCTAGGCTAGACTGTGCTAGAGACGCGAGCCTAGAACACTAACAAAATCACGGCGCGGCACGTAAACAAGGGAAAAGTACACTCTGGAATTTTTTTTCGCTCTTTTTTTTGCGCTCTTTTTTTTGCGCTGCTTTTTTTTTGCGAAAAATCACTATAATGGCGAGTGTCTCAAAACTCTTCTTAGCTCAAACTGACAGGATGGGAACGAAATTTTTTTGACCAATTTTTTTTTTTTGACTGCCCGGACCCAAAAACTGGAAACGGGTCAAAAAAAACTTCCTATAATGGCACCTGTCTCAAAACACTCAGAAACACCTAAAAATAGGATAGCCAGAAATTTTTTCGAAAAATGCGTTTTCGAAAAATTTTGGGCATAAACGGAGCGTGGCTACCCGACTCTTTTTTTTTCCGAAACCTACTCCGGCAAGGAAACACGAATCGGAATCTAGATGGATCTCGAAAACAACCCTAATAAGCAAGGAACTCGGATTGGTGGTGGATATATGGTGGTGGTATATGGCAGCGGTGGTGGTAGCGGTGGTAGTATATGGATATGGATCGGTGGTGGTATATGGACACGGATTGGTGGTGGTATATGGATACGGATTCGGAGCGGTGGTGGTAGATGGCAGGGGCGATGATGATGGTGCGGCGGCGGCGTGACAACTTATGACCAGAACTCGAAACTCTAAAAGACTAGACTCTAAGACCAGCAACTAGACACGACGATGCAACCGCAAATTCAACAAAGCAAAACCCTAAAAAGATTATGCAAAGGCTCAGATTGGTTCGGATATGATGAACTAACCCTAATTTTTTTTGTGGCTTTTTCGTGGACTGTAGGTATGAAGAACAGACTCGATCTAAACTACGAAAAACTGTAAAATCTCAGCGAGCAACCTGGAAATCTGATACCACTTGATAGAGGCAGAGGTGTCCCGTCTTTCGATGAGATGATGGATTTCCCTTTGGTGGAAGTCGACTTTGACGATCCGACTACGAACGTGCGAGGATGTCGCGCCTTAGCAATCACTAAACCAACTCCGTGAGGTTATTGACCACGCCGGAGCACGATCAACCTGACCACGAGGGTCTGTTTCCTGCGAGCAAACGAAGAACAAGCAAGAAACTGAGATTGCAATCTGGATATTGCGAATATAAGATGAAAGCTTTATTGATCAAGGTGGGGTTCTGTGACGCCTTTGTCTGGTCGTTGAACACAAACGAAGTACGCGAAGTTGCAGCTATGGCGAACTTTTAATCTAAACAAAACCCAAAGTCTAAACGATGCCCTAAGGGCTGTATATATGGAGGAAGAGGGGGGGAATTTCGTGGCCCTTGGTGGAGGGGTCCGAAATCAACCCTATCTCTTGTTTCCCCACACATACGGACTCTAAAAATAGCCTATACTTATGTATTTCGAAATTACATGGGCCTGGCCCAATAATAAGGTGACGCAGCACCTAAAATAGCCTCGGGACGAAATTTATGAAGTGGCATCTTGTATATTTCGTCCAAGGCTTCATGCACCCATTATGGTGGCTTCAAAGTCCTGAAATCATCACTTGTAACTCCGTTCTTGTTTCCCTTGCGCATGCCATCATCTCCATGCTTGTTCTTGCTCCAATGTTCATCCTTCTCCAAGCTAGGCCCTTCATTTGTAAGCAATTTGTAAGCAAAACAAATGTATCCAATTTAGGCAGCATCATATTCTCATGAACATTAGAATCATTACCAAGAAACGAAAGTACCTGGTAATTTAGTTGGCGTGCACGAGCTCTAGTAATTGGTCCAGTATGTATAGCAGCAGGGGCTGTGGGTGTAACAATTGTATTGATGTCCTCATCATATATGGCAGCGGCGACATGACAACCTGTGAACAGAACTCGAAACTCTAAAAGACTAGACGCTAAGACCAGCAACTGGACACGACGATGCAACCGCAAATTCAACAAAGCAAATACAGAAAAGATTATGCAAGGCTCAGATTGGTTCGGATGGGATGAACTAACCCTAATTTTTTTTTGGCTTCTTCGTGGACTATAGGTATGAAGAACAGACTCGATCTAAACTACGAAAAACCGTAAAATCTCACCGAGCAACCTGGAAATCTGATACCACTTGATAGAGGCTAAGGTGTCCCGTCTTTCGATGAGATGATGGATATCGCTTTAGTGGAAGTCGACTTTGACGATCCGACTACGAACGTGCGAGGACGTCGCGCCTTAGCAATTGCTAAACCAACTCTGACAGGTTATTGACCACGCCGGAGCACGATCAACCTGACCACGAGGGTCTGTTTCCTGCGAGCAAACGAAGAACAAGCAAGAAACTAAGATTACAATCTGGATATTGCGAATATAAGATGAAAGCTTTATTGATCAAGGTGGGGTTCTGTGACGCCTTTGTCTGGTCGTTGAACACAAACGATGTACGCGAAGTTGCAGCTATGGCGAACTTTAATCTAAACAAAACCCAAAGTCTAAACGGTGCCCTAAGGGCTGTATATATGGAGGAAGAGAGGGGTATTTCGTGGCCCTTGGTGGAGGGGTCCGAAATCAACCCTATCTCTTGTTTCCCCACACATACGGACTCTAGAAATAGCCTATACTTATGTATTTCGAAATTACATGGGCCTGGCCCAATAAAAAGGTGACGCAGCACCTATAATAGCCTCGGGACGAAATTTATGAAGTGGCATCTTGTATATTTCGTCCAAGGCTTCATGCACCCATTATGGTGGCTTCAAAGTCCTGAAATCATCACTTGTAACTCCGTTCTTGTTCCCCTTGCGCATGGCATCATCTCCATGCTTGTTCTTGCTCCAATGTTCATCCTTCTCCAAGCTAGGCCCTTCATTTGTAAGCAAAACAAATGTATCCAATTTAGGCAGCATCATATTCTCATGAACATTAGAATCATTACCAAGAAACGAAAGTACCTGATAATTTAATTGGCGTGCGCGAGCTCTAGTAATTGGTCCCGTATATGTAGCCGTAGGGGCTGTGGGTGTAACAATGGTATTGATGTCCTCATCAATAGGTACCACATCACAATCAACATAATCAGCATATGTAGAGATACTAAAATGCACACGAACAGTATGTGTTACCTTAACCTTGCCACTGTTGTTGAACCATTGGATGTAGTAAGGATGTGGATGTGGTCTTGTGGTGAGAGATAGCTTCTCCACCATCTCCATGCTAGCCAAGTTATTGCAGCTCCCTCCATCTATGATCACGCGAACAGAACGTTCCTTCACAACTCCCTTTGTATGGAACAAATTATGCCTCTGATTTTGCTCAGCTTGTGTAACCTGCACACTCAAAACACGTTGAGCAACTAAACATTCATACCTGTCAGCATCTTCAGGAGCCATGTATTGCGTCTCATGATCAGAATCGTCTCCACCGTGTTCTTCACGCGTAATAAGAGCCAAAGTCTCCTCATCATAGTCACTAGCGGACTCATACCCACCATCCTCAGTAACAATCATCACACGCTTAGATGGGCATTCTCTCGCATAATGACCTCCACCCTTGCAACATCGACAAATAATATCATGTGTTTGCCCTGTTGAAGCCATGGATGAAGAAGAGCTCTTTTCAGGCCCAGAAGGTGTGCTCTTGGCAGATAGTGGTGATTGTGCCTGCTTTATTGTATCACGGTTGGAGGTGGCAGCCGACGGAGGCGCCGGTGTAGCAGAACATGTGGAAGTAGATGATGCACGTGGTGTCCATGATGAAGGTCGACCTGCAGAAAAGTTAGTCCGCGCCAATGCCTGTCGATCTTGCACTTCACGTTCAGCTTTACAAGCAAGATGGAATAAACGAGTGATATTAGTATACTCCTTATACTCTAGAATCGTCTGAATCTCTCTATTTAATCCACCCATAAAACGTGCAAGCATAGCTTCTGATAGAGGCGAGGGTGTCCCGATCTTTCGATGAGATGATAACTATCGATTTGGTGGAGACGACTTTGACGATCCGACTACAAACGTGCACGACGTTGCGCCTTAGCAATCGCTAAACCAATCTCCTAAGGTTACTGACGATGCCGGAAGCACGGTCAGCCTGACCACGAAGGTCTATTCCTGCAAGCAATCGAAGAACGAGCAAGAATATGATAAAGCAATCTGAATATTGCAAATATATATGAGGTATTGATAATGGTGGGGATCCGTAAGCGGTCTTGGTCTGGTCGTTGGACACAAACGAAGTACACGAAGTTGCAATGGCTAACTTTTAACTAAACAAATCCCAAGTCTAAACGAAGCCTTAAGGGCTATATATATAGGGAAAAGAGAGGGGATTTTGTCCACCCTTGGCAAGGTGGGACTAAAACACCTCCTAAGTCCTTTCCCCTATAATATGGACTCTAAAAATAGATTACATGGGCCTGGCCCAAAATAAGGTGGCGCAACACCAATAATAAGCTACGGAGGAAATTTATGAAAGGCCATCTTGTATATTTCGTCCATCTTCTTGTATGTCATCATGGTGGCTTCAAAGTCCAGAAATCTCCACTTGAACCTCCGTTCTTGTTCTCTTTGCACGCACCTTCATCTTCGTGCTTGACCATGCTCCAATGTTCATCCTTCTTGTCCGTGCTAGGCCCTTCAATTGCAAGCAACACAAATGTATCTAAGTTAGGCAGCATCATATTCTCATGAACACTAGAAACATTACCAAGAAACGAAAGTACCTGATAATTTAATTGGCGTATCTGAGCTCTAGCAACTGTTCCAAGAGGTAAAACAACAGGGGATATGGGTGTAACTATGGTAGCCATGTCCTCATCATCCTCCCCTTCTTGAAAACAAAGTCGTCCTCGGCGTTGCTTAATCTGAAATATGGCTAACAATAGAGACAAGGTGTACACGTTGTATATGTATATGTCATCCATTTTAACTGATCTTAGTTGTGGCACATGTGACACAGTTATACAAGAGCACCCTTCAAAAGTCGTGAAAAATAAAGCCAATATATTATCACAAGAAGTCAAAGGCATGAAAATATTGCAACTCAGTTTGCACATATAAGTGAAGCTCTTATTCATAATAAAAGATTGGCAATGCTCATCATTAAACCATCCCAACCATGATGAACCATCACCAAGATTAGAGGTCATATCAAAATGATTAAACATTGGCACAACTATTTTCAAACGTATTTGATCCAAATCTGATCTTTTCACTGATTCACATGGTTCTTTTGCATCAATAGTTAATTCAATGGGTTCACTCAAAATTGTTTGATCACATGGCAAAGTCAAATCATGAACATAGTCCTCTAAAATAGCTGGTGTGATCAAAGTAGTGGGTAGCTCATCGCATGGTTCATTTAAATTGACAAGGAATTCATCATACTCATGTGGAGGTGGAAGACTGGTAGCTTTGTCATTACCTCTGATGATCAACAAAGATGATGTAGGCACTCTAGGTGGCGACACGTCACATGGTGGAGGTGATGTAGTGCTCTCAACAATGGATGTTGTTGCCATAGGAGACGCAGTGGTGGAAGGAACAACCGTCGCAACTCGTGGGATTTGCACCTTCCGCTTGTTTATCTTGTGGGCAACACGTCTTGTTATCTCCTGTTCAGCTTTGCAAGCAAGACGAAACAAACGGTCCATAGGATAACATGTTTCATGAATTAGTATCTCCTGAATGTCACGGTTTAATCCTCCCCAAAATCTATCCATAAAATCTTCTTCACTTTCTTCTAAAGAGGAATGCAACAAGGTAGTTTGTAAAGTATCATAATATTTCGTTACAGTGTCACTACCTTGTTTTAAATGTTGCAACTTTTTAATCATGTCACGAGTATAATAAGCAGGGACGAATGCATGTCGCATGGCAAGTTTCAAAACATCCCAAGTAATAGGTATATAATCAGGGTGTAACCGACAATATTCACTCCACCAAACTAAAGCATAACCAGTGAAAGAACCAACCGCAACCTTAACTTTTTTACATTCATCAAAATTATGGGAAGCAAGTATAATATTTATGTCGAACTCCCATTCAATATATAAAGCAGGTCTAAAACGGCCATTAAATGATGGTATAGAAACATTAACCTGATCATGTGCATTTGGATGTTTATGCACCTCTCGTGATCGTTGTGGAATTTGCATAGGTGGTGGCACGTCTCCCGCGATCGACAAAGCCCATGGATTGACTCTAGATCCTGTCATGATTAGTAGAAACAAGAAACAAAATCCAAAAATAATGTTCCTATAACTACTAGGATGTGGTAGTAAAACGCTCACAGTAAAGCAAATATCAATGTCTTACAATGTCTTACCATGCAGCAGGCGGTGATCGGCAACCAGCGGTGTCAAGTAACTCCAAAAGTTGGCTAAAGCGATTGCCAGGTGAACGTATGGATAGACGGTGTAGAAATATGTGGAGCTGGGTTGGCTTTATATATGTGGGAAAAAAATGCTACAACCACGTTAATTAGTGCAAGCTGAAAATTCGTTCAAAGTGGTCGAGTGCTGGTCCTAGGCTAGACTGTGCTAGAGACGCGAGCCTAAGACACAAGTGAAATTCATGTGCAAACGCAAGATGCAGCAAAAATTTTGACCGACGCAGCAATCAGAAAGTACAAGCACTTGTATATCTCTTCTACCACCAGATAATCCCTCCTTTTTTTTCTTCAGCCAACCGTACCAAATTAACTCGTCAAACTAGAACTACTAGCACGTATGATATCTCCAAATATTCGGTGTAGCTGCTCTCTCAACTGTTTTTTAACCTCAAACTTTTTTTCCTCACGTGCTGCACCCAGCCAACTTATCTCTTCCCTTTTTGTTCTCCGTATTTTTTTTTTGAACTCTCTCTTTTTCTCTTAGGAAATGCCTTCTCTCTCCGAAAAAAAAACCCAATCCGGATGTAACTTCCTTTTCTTGTTTCTTCTTTTAAACTGAGCAAAAAAAAACTCACCCTTTTATTTCCGAATTTCCAAGAGAGCAAATCTGCACCTTCTCTTTCCTTTTAAATATTTGTTCACAAGTCCATCTCT